>NW_027262356.1:0-32841 GCF_902827115.2 Pseudochaenichthys georgianus
TACTGTTACCATCTACTGTTACTACCTACGGTTACCGACTGAGTGATAGATATTATACACTCTGCTCTGCTTTCTGTACGGACCTCTCAGCTGTTCTCTCTGGAAACATCACATCACGATGAGAGCAATTTCTAAAATAATATCCAGGGGATGCATGCAGAGCTGTGATTGGCTGAGATCAGTCCGGCCGTGCGTCACAACATCTCTGTTCCTGGAAATGCATCCACGAAGGAGCCGAGGAGGAGCCATCAGTGTCAGCTCCTCCAGAGAGCCTCCTTGACGGTCGATGCTCGGTCCTCGAAGTGCATTTAGAGAAATGAGATGTCCTTCAACATGGCGCGCTAAAATTCATTTCCGGGTCACTACCGGAGGACCGAGGAGTCGAGGGCTGAAGTGGAATAGTCCATTTATCTCAGGACCCTTCCTGACGGAGTGAAAGGACCCGGAAGTCCCTCAGTGCTGATTCTCTAGATGATAGGAGGTTTCAAGCTTCCTTTATAGCCTCCTTTAGCTTAGGAACCACTGGACCTCCCTCACCGAAAGGAGAGGAGAAAATGCTGCCCCACAATGCATTGCAGCCGCAGCATTTGCCGTCACACAACAAACGATTATGACAGAGAAATGATATCATGAAAGTTACGGTGCTTATTAAGCATTTTAAAGCGTAGGTGGTAAGTTGCAAAGTGCTTTGTTCTGAACGCTCATCAGTATTATAATAAAGAGAGAAATATGAACGTTAGTTTTTACTGAAATGATCAAATAAAGTCTCTCAGTCTTCACTGAGCTGTGTGGGGTTTGTTCAGCTTCTAGAGATGTCTGAATGGTGATACACACAGAGACAGATGTTCAGGACTAACGTTCATAATAAATACATCTGTACTGATTTAAGATCTTTCCATCAATCATACGTGTTGGGATCATTGGTGTTAACGTGGACCGGAGGGAGAGGGGGACGAGCAGAAGTTTCACTTTCCTTTTTATTTCAGTTCCAGCAGAATCTGTTTCTCTGTTGTCCTCGTTCATAAAGCAAAGCAGCAGCATCAGAGCACGGAGCAGAGTCTCTGGATGAGTCCCTCGTTCTTATTGAGCATCCATGTTTGTAGTCCGCTGGATAGAAACTGTGGTTTCCATGGTTACCCCACAGCAGCAGACGCACATTCAGGACGTCCGCATCAGAAACACGTCGATAGTGAAGTGCAGTCGATTCTCTAAAGTACTGCAGTCTCTTCTCCTAAGTCCTTTTGGATTCTCCTATCCACTATCCCTTAGCCCCGTGACCTTTCCCTCAGAGGAGGGGAGGAGACGATAAAGTTAGACGTTAGGAGCTGATTTCTGGACTATTCGACCGCAAACTGGGATTTAGTTTCACATGTTTATTGAGATTAATTCATTTTCATTTGATCCTGCATTTGTGATTCCAGGTACTGCGGTTATAATAATTCCTCTCTAGGTCGCCCTCCATCGTTGCTTCCAGTCATCTCGGTTCTCCATACATCTGGCCAGTTGACCATCCGCCGCGATGTTTCTGCGGACTCCCGCCGCTGGAAGTATAGGATTTGGATGACTTTGTTCTTCATGGTTGGCTTTATTATGCTGATTAAGGACTGGGGGGCGCAACTCCTCTCAGTCCTGGTTTTGGTTCAGAGTCCTTCTCCTAGATGGGTTGCCTTCCATGGCTATGAGCCCCATCTGCTCTTACTTAAAGATCTCAGGTCCACTTGAACCGATGCTTGTTGAGAAGAAAGGAATGTCCAGATATGATTGAAAAATAAAAAAACTATTTCCTACATAAACTGGTTCTTTAAATACTAAAAGTAAGGAACCAGCTGGTGTCACACGCTCTGAAGCCACTAGGCGGCAGCAGAAACACACAATCTGATTTTATTCATGGGAACGGATTCTTCACCATTACATTTAATCCAGACAGAATATTTCATACATTATTCTATGACTAATAATAATCTTCTAACGTACGACTACCATTTTATGTGTGCGTTGGAACTGGGCATTAACCACCACCACAGAAGAAGAAAGATGACTGAGCAAAGAAAACTTTATTGACTGACGAAGTACAAAAGAGGATTTTTATAAAAAACAAAACACTTGATGCAGGCCTCTGATTGGCCGGAGCGGTCAGGTCACCTCAGCGGGCGAGGAGTCGCCGTCTGGTCGTTTGTTCGACCTGCCTGTGGTAATCCTCCAATCTGTCCCGAACCTTGTCATACATCTGAGACAGGAAGTAAAGATCAGGACAGGAAGTAGTGAGGGAACAGGAAGTAGCGAAGGAACAAGAAGTAGCGAGGGAACAGGAAGTAGCGAGGGAACAGGAAGTAGCGAGGGAACAGGAAGTACTCACGCTGCTGTTGGTCTGCGTTTCGTTGAGCGTCTGCAGCAGCTGATCAATGGAGGTGTAAGGCAGCCAGACAGAGGGGGAGGTAGCAGAGAGAGGACCCTACACACACAGCACACACACACACACACACACACACACACACACACACACACACACACACAGCACACACACACACACACACACACACACACAACACACACACACACACACATCACACACACACACACACACACACATCACACAACACACACACACACTACACACACACACACACACACACACACACACACACACACACACACACACACACACACACACACACTACACACACACCACACACACACACACACACACACACACACACACACACACACCACACACACACACACACATCACACACACACACATCACACACACAACACACACACACACACATCACACACACACACACACACACCACACACACATCACACACACACACACACACACACACCACACACACACAACACACACACACACACACACACACACACACACGACCCAACACACCACACACACACACACACTACACACACACACACACACACACACACACACACACACACACACCACACACACACACACACACACACACACCACACACACACACAAGCACACACACACACCACACACACACACACACACACACACACACACACACACACACCACACACACACACACACACAACACACACACACACTATTGTATATTACCGGTTCTCTAACCCTAGTTCCTCTAACCCGCAGTACCGGTTCCTCTAACCTTAAGTACCGGTCCTCTAACCCGTAGTACCGGTTCCTCTAACCCGTAGTACCGGTTCCATCTAACCCTTAGTACCGGTTCCTCTAACCCTTAGTACCGGTCCTCTAACCCGCAGTAACCGGTCCTCTAACCCGTAGTACCGGTTCCTCTAACCCGTAGTACCGGTTCCTCTAACCCTTAGTACGGTTCCTCTAACCCGTAGTACCGGTTCCTCTAACCGTAGTACCGGTTCCTCTAACCCCTTAGTACGGTTCCTCTAACTCGTAGTACCGGTTCCTCTAACCCTTAGTACCGGTTCCTCCCCTCTAACCCTTAGTACCGGTTCCTCTAACCCGTAGTACCGGTTCCTCTAACCCTTAGTACCGGTTCCTCTAACCCTTAGTACCGGTTCCTCTAACCCTTAGTACCGGTTCCTCTAACCCGTAGTACCGGTTCCTCTAACCCGTAGTACCGGTTCCTCTAACCCGTAGTACCGGTTCCTCTAACCCTTAGTACCGGTTCCTCCCCTCTAACCCGTAGTACCGGTTCCTCTAACCCGTAGTACCGGTTCCTCTAACCCGCAGTACCGGTTCCTCTAACCCTTAGTACCGGTTCCTCTAACCCGCAGTACCGGTTCCTCTAACCCGTAGTACCGGTTCCTCCCCTCTAACCCGTAGTACCGGTTCCTCCCCTCTAACCCGTAGTACCGGTTCCTCCCCTCTAACCCGTAGTACCGGTTCCTCTAACCCGTAGTACCGGTTCCTCCCCTCTAACCCGTAGTACCGGTTCCTCTAACCCGTAGTACCGGTTCCTCTAACCCGTAGTACCGGTTCCTCTAACCCGTAGTACCGGTTCCTCTAACCCGTAGTACCGGTTCCTCCCCTCTAACCCGTAGTACCGGTTCCTCCCCTCTAACCCGTAGTACCGGTTCCTCCCCCTCTAACCCGTAGTACCGGTTCCTCCCCTCTAACCCGTAGTACCGGTTCCTCCCCTCTAACCCGTAGTACCGGTTCCTCCCCTCTAACCCGTAGTACCGGTTCCTCCCCTCTAACCCGTAGTACCGGTTCCTCACCTCTAACCCGTAGTACCGGTTCCTCCCCAGCAGGGCGTCCACATACTCCAGCACCAGATCCCCCGCCTCCTCCAGCAGGTCAAAGTTCAGGTAGAGGCGCAGCAGGGAGGCCGCGTCCACTTCCTGTAACACATGACAAAATGATGTTCCTGTTGGTCCCTGAAGGCAGCATCTCCCTGCTCCAATGGGATCACTCCGTGACATTTAGAATTATAACAGAAAATAATCTGTGTTCAGGACTCATAATGCTGACTCAGGGTTCAGGACTCATAATGCTGACTCAGGGTTCAGGACTCATAATGCTGACTCAGGTCAGGGGTCAGGACTCATAATGCTGACTCAGGTCAGGGTTCAGGACTCATAATGCTGACTCAGGTCAGGGTTCAGGACTCATAATGCTGACTCAGGGTTCAGGACTCATCATGCTGACTCAGGGTTCAGGACTCATCATGCTGACTCAGGTCAGGGGTCAGGACTCATCATGCTGACTCAGGGTTCAGGACTCATAATGCTGACTCAGGTCTGGGTTCAGGACTCATGATGCTGACTCAGGGTTCAGGACTCATAATGCTGACTCAGGGTTCAGGACTCATAATGCTGACTCAGGTCAGGGGTCAGGACTCATAATGCTGACTCAGGGTTCAGGACTCATAATGCTGACTCAGGTCAGGGTTCAGGACTCATAATGCTGACTCAGGTCTGGGTTCAGGACTCATGATGCTGACTCAGGGTTCAGGACTCATAATGCTGACTCAGGGTTCAGGACTCATAATGCTGGGTCAGGGGTCAGGACTCATAATGCTGACTCAGGTCAGGGTTCAGGACTCATGATGCTGACTCAGGGTTCAGGACTCATAATGCTGACTCAGGGTTCAGGACTCATAATGCTGACTCAGGGTTCAGGACTCATAATGCTGACTCAGGGTTCAGGACTCATAATGCTGACTCAGGGGTCAGGACTCATAATGCTGACTCAGGGTTCAGGACTCATAATGCTGACTCAGGGTTCAGGACTCATAATGCTGACTCAGGGTTCAGGACTCATAATGCTGACTCAGGGTTCAGGACTCATAATGCTGACTCAGGGTTCAGGACTCATAATGCTGACTCAGGGTTCAGGACTCATAATGCTGACTCAGGTCAGGGTTCAGGACTCATGATGCTGACTCAGGGTTCAGGACTCATAATGCTGACTCAGGGTTCAGGACTCATAATGCTGACTCAGGTCTGGGTTCAGGACTCATGATGCTGACTCAGGGTTCAGGACTCATAATGCTGACTCAGGCCAGGGTTCAGGACTCATCATGCTGACTCAGGTCAGGGGTCAGGACTCATCATGCTGACTCAGGGTTCAGGACTCATAATGCTGACTCAGGTCTGGGTTCAGGACTCATGATGCTGACTCAGGGTTCAGGACTCATAATGCTGACTCAGGGTTCAGGACTCATAATGCTGGGTCAGGGGTCAGGACTCATAATGCTGACTCAGGTCAGGGTTCAGGACTCATGATGCTGACTCAGGGTTCAGGACTCATAATGCTGACTCAGGGTTCAGGACTCATAATGCTGACTCAGGGTTCAGGACTCATGATGCTGACTCAGGGTTCAGGACTCATGATGCTGACTCAGGGTTCAGGACTCATAATGCTGACTCAGGGTTCAGGACTCATAATGCTGACTCAGGGTTCAGGACTCATAATGCTGACTCAGGGTTCAGGACTCATAATGCTGACTCAGGGTTCAGGACTCATAATGCTGACTCAGGGTTCAGGACTCATAATGCTGACTCAGGTCAGGGTTCAGGACTCATGATGCTGACTCAGGTCAGGGTTCAGGACTCATGATGCTGACTCAGGTCAGGGTTCAGGACTCATGATGCTGACTCAGGGTTCAGGACTCATAATGCTGACTCAGGGTTCAGGACTCATAATGCTGACTCAGGGTTCAGGACTCATAATGCTGACTCAGGGTTCAGGACTCATAATGCTGACTCAGGTCTGGTTCAGGACTCATAATGCTGACTCAGGGTTCAGGACTCATAATGCTGACTCAGGGTTCAGGACTCATAATGCTGACTCAGGGTTCAGGACTCATAATGCTGACTCAGGGTTCAGGACTCATAATGCTGACTCAGGGTTCAGGACTCATAATGCTGACTCAGGGTTCAGGACTCATAATGCTGACTCAGGGTTCAGGACTCATAATGCTGACTCAGGGTTCAGGACTCATAATGCTGACTCAGGGTTCAGGACTCATAATGCTGACTCAGGGTTCAGGACTCATGATGCTGACTCAGGTCAGGGTTCAGGACTCATGATGCTGACTCAGGTCAGGGTTCAGGACTCATGATGCTGACTCAGGTCAGGGTTCAGGACTCATAATGCTGACTCAGGTCAGGGTTCAGGACTCATAATGCTGACTCAGGGTTCAGGACTCATAATGCTGACTCAGGGTTCAGGACTCATAATGCTGACTCAGGGTTCAGGACTCATAATGCTGACTCAGGGTTCAGGACTCATAATGCTGACTCAGGGTTCAGGACTCATAATGCTGACTCAGGGTTCAGGACTCATAATGCTGACTCAGGGTTCAGGACTCATAATGCTGACTCAGGGTTCAGGACTCATAATGCTGACTCAGGGTTCAGGACTCATAATGCTGACTCAGGGTTCAGGACTCATAATGCTGACTCAGGGTTCAGGACTCATAATGCTGACTCAGGGTTCAGGACTCATAATGCTGACTCAGGGTTCAGGACTCATAATGCTGACTCAGGGTTCAGGACTCATAATGCTGACTCAGGGTTCAGGACTCATAATGCTGACTCAGGTCAGGGTTCAGGACTCATGATGCTGACTCAGGTCAGGGTTCAGGACTCATGATGCTGACTCAGGGTTCAGGACTCATAATGCTGACTCATAATGCTGACTCAGGGTTCAGGACTCATAATGCTGACTCAGGGGTCAGGACTCATAATGCTGACTCAGGGTTCAGGACTCATAATGCTGACTCAGGTCAGGGTTCAGGACTCATAATGCTGACTCAGGTCAGGGTTCAGGACTCATGATGCTGACTCAGGGTTCAGGACTCATAATGCTGACTCAGGGTTCAGGACTCATAATGCTGACTCAGGGGTCAGGACTCATAATGCTGACTCAGGGGTCAGGACTCATAATGCTGACTCAGGGTTCAGGACTCATAATGCTGACTCAGGGTTCAGGACTCATAATGCTGATTCAGGGTTCAGGACTCATAATGCTGACTCAGGGTTCAGGACTCATAATGCTGACTCAGGGTTCAGGACTCATAATGCTGACTCAGGGTTCAGGACTCATAATGCAGACTCAGGGTTCAGGACTCATAATGCAGACTCAGGTCAGGGTTCAGGACTCATAATGCTGACTCAGGGTTCAGGACTCATGATGCTGACTCAGGGTTCAGGACTCATAATGCTGACTCAGGGTTCAGGACTCATAATGCTGACTCAGGGTTCAGGACTCATAATGCTGACTCAGGGTTCAGGACTCATAATGCTGACTCAGGGTTCAGGACTCATAATGCTGACTCAGGGTTCAGGACTCATAATGCTGACTCAGGGTTCAGGACTCATAATGCTGACTCAGGGTTCAGGACTCCCTGCGTCCTCCTGATTGGTTGAGCTCTCACCTTGTACGACTTGATGAGCCAATCAGGGAGCGGCACTCCGTGCGACAGCAGCTTATTGATGACGCAGCGATGATGTCGTCCGTTAGAACACGGATACCTGAGCAGGTAAGAGGAGAGCAGCCGCCAGGCCTCGTCTGCAGCACTGAGACACACACACTGATTAATCACACACACACACACACACACACACACACACCCTCCCGCATTGAACATCGCAGAAACTCCGTTCAAACATCAAAACGTTCAGCTCGGTCGGGAATCGATGGCTATTACTGTTCTCATTCATAACTGTCATAATTCCAGAGATACATCCCATAATGCATCACATTTTTAACATTGAAGTCAATGGAGAAAATCTTCAACTTCAACAAATCTTCATGCGACTTCATCTGCTAACTGTTCATTCATACTTTCCCTCAGAAACCTCATTCCAACTTTAAAATGATACACATCTTTCTGACATTATTCGTGTAACACAACTTTTAAATCTGATTCTTACTTTTAGAGATATTAACATTTCAGACCTTGTTTTAGAGGTTTTATTCACATTTTAACATTAACTAGAGTGCGTGATGTCACAGCTAGAGGGTAAGAATATATTCATATATTTTTTTTAAACTGCCATAATTCTCAAACCCTACATTCCTGAGACATAATTTATCATGACAAACATCTCGTAGCTTGAAAAATGACAAATAATTAAACAAAATGCCTCTTGAGGGCATGAAGTGACAAAACGTTCAACATGCCTCCATTGATGCCCATTGTAATTTCAGGCAGATATTTTCTCACGGCAGCAGCCGCACACCTTTAGTTAAACTGCCAAAAAGGCCACATTATTAAACCGAAAGTACACAAAAATTACACTTTAGATACTCAACTTCCTTGACATGCTTCACGTTTTGAAATTTCACAGATATCTGTTACGGTTCGTTCACATGTAAGAGGTTCATCTCTCATTCAGAACAATGGAAACCTGTGATCTCCTCGTTAGCTCAACTCTAAACACCTGTGCGATGGAACACGATGATGTCATCGCTCCAGCAGACTCCAGGTAAGGTTAAAGGTCGTGCCCTCAACAGCTCTACTCAATGATGGGGTGTCTGCATCATATGCCGAAGAGAGAGGGCGATCAAGAGAAGAGAGGGCGATCAACAGAAGAGAGAGAGAGTGATCAAGAGAGAGAAGAGAGAGAGGGCGATCAAGAGAGAGACGAGAGAGGGCGATCAAGAGAAGAGAGGGCGATCAACAGAAGAGAGAGAGAAGAGAGAGAGGGCGACCAAGAGAAGGCGATCAAGAGAAGAGAGAGAGGGCGATCAAGAGAAGAGAGAGAGAAGAGAGAGAGGGGCGATCAAGAGAAGAGAGAGGGCGATCAAGAGAAGAGAGAGAGGGCGATCAAGAGAAGAGAGAGAGGGCGATCAAGAGAAGAGAGAGAGAGGGCGATCAAGAGAAGAGAGAGAGAAGAGAGGGCGATCAAGAGAAGAGAGAGAGAAGAGAGGGCGATCAAGAGAAGAGAGAGGGCGATCAAGAGAAGAGAGAGAGGGCGATCAAGAGAAGAGAGAGAGGGGCGATCAAGAGAAGAGAGAGAGAGGGCGATCAAGAGAAGAGAGAGAGATGAGAGAGATCAAGAGAAGAGAGCGAGAGGGCGATCAAGAGAAGAGAGAGGGCGATCAAGAGAAGAGAGAGAGGGCGATCAAGAGAAGAGAGAGGGCGATCAAGAGAGAGGGCGATCAAGAGAAGAGAGAGAGGGCGATCAAGAGAAGAGAGAGAGAAGAGAGAGGGCGATCAAGAGAAGAGAGAGGGCGATCAAGAGAGAAGAGAGAGAGGGCGATCAAGAGAGAGAGAGAGGGCGATAGAAGAGAGAGAGGGCGATCAAGAGAAGAGAGAGAGAAGGCGATCAAGAGAAGAGAGAGAGGGCGATCAAGAGGAGAGAGAAGAGAGAGGGCGATCAAGAGAAGAGAGAGAGGGCGATCAAGAGGAAGAGAGAGAGGGCGATCAAGAGAAGAGAGAGAGAAGAGAGAGGGCGATCAAGAGAAGAGAGAGAGGGGCGATCAAGAGAAGAGAGAGAAGAGAGAGGGCGATCAAGAGAAGAGAGAGTAATGTAATGAAACACGGTTTTCTCATAGCTTCAGTGAAAATGATCCAAACAGCCCAAAACTTCCCAGGTCTGGTAACGATGCAGCCATCAACACATCTAAGCGTAGTATGGGGTGTCATCAAATTCCGTTACCATGGCGACAGACCACTCGCCATGAAACACGATGTGGCTGTAAGTCCAATCGACACGGTCCGATCTTCGCTTGTATATCACCGGTCCATGCCTCAACAGCTCTACGCCAAATGTTCAAAAAGTGCTCAAACTTCACATGTGTGCTAAAAGTCCAGCTGTGAAGACATCTACGGGACAGTTTTGAGATTTCTTCAAATGCCGTTGCCATGGCAGCACAATGCTCGCCATGAAACACGGTTTTCTCATAACTTCTGTGAAAATGCTCCAAACGACCCAAAACTTCACAGGTTTGGTAACGATGCAGCCATCAACACATCTAAGCGTATTATGGGATGTCACCAAATGCCGTTGCCATGGCGACAGATCATTCACCATCAAGTTAGTTGATTCGCTTTTCCAAGCCTTTTCACTTTCTTCTCTCATCACACATTCAAGCCCCCTGTGTTCATGTATCATTTCAATCTCAATTCTTCTCACACATTACATTTCTTTTCAGCACTGTAGCCAGGCTGACAGAGAGCCACAGCTCGATTGAGCCTTCTATTCCCTTAGCACTCAGTAGTAATGATTTTATGTGCTTTTTTAACGATAAAATTGTTACTCTTAGAAACAAAATTAATGACCTCTTGCCTTCGACCAGTATAGTGTTATCAACAGCTCCCGAAATCGTAAGTTCTAATATTACACTAGATAGTAAACTAGAATGCTTTTCAGCCATTAACCTTGAACAATTACATTCAATGATTCTCTCTTCTAAACCATCAACGTGTATGTTAGACCCAATTCCAACTAAGCTGTTGAAGGAAGTTTTTCCATTAATTAGCACTTCTTTATTAAATATTATGAATATGTCTTTATTATCAGGCTATGTTCCACAATCATTCAAAGTAGCAGTGATAAAACCGCTTCTTAAAAAGCACAACCTCGATCCAGAGGTTTTAGCCAACTATAGACCTATTTCTAATCTTCCGTTCCTCTCAAAAATTCTTGAGAAAGCGGTCGCAAAACAGTTGTGTGATTACTTAAAAAACAATGATTTATTTGAAGATTTTCAGTCTGGCTTTAGAACACATCATAGCACAGAGACAGCTCTGGTTAAAGTCACAAATGATATTCTAATAGCCTCAGACAAGGGACTTGTCTCTATTCTTGTTTTGCTCGATCTTAGTGCTGCATTTGATACTATCGACCATGATATCCTATTGCAAAGACTAGAGCACTTAGTTGGCATACAGGGAAACTGCTTTAGGCTGGTTTAGGTCCTATCTATCTGAACGCTCTCAGTTTGTACGTGTTAACGATGAATCTTCCACGCAAACCAAAGTTAGCCATGGAGTGCCACAGGGCTCAGTGCTCGGACCTATTTTGTTCACATTATATATGCTTCCGTTAGGCAATATTATAAGGAATCATTCTGTAAACTTTCATTGTTATGCGGATGATACTCAACTATATTTATCAATCAAGCCTGATGAAATTAATCATCTAAATAAAATTCAAGACTGCCTTAAGGACTTAAAAACGTGGATGACCTTAAACTTTTTGATGTTAAACACGACCAAAACTGAAGTTATTGTACTTGGCCCGAAGAATCTACGAAACAAATTATCTAAAGACATACTAACTATGGATGGCATTAATTTGGCCTCCAGTGAGACTGTAAGGAATCTTGGTGTTATATTTGATCAGGATTTATCCTTTAACGCCCACATAAAATCAATTTCAAGGACCGCCTACTTCCATCTACGTAACATTGCAAAAATCAGGCATATCTTGCCTCAAAACGATGCAGAGAAACTAGTCCATGCATTTGTTACTTCTAGGCTGGATTATTGTAACTCTTTATTATCAGGGAGTACCAAGAAGTCAATCAAGTCGCTTCAGCTGATTCAAAATGCTGCGGCTCGTGTACTAACCAGAGTTAGGAAAAGGGACCACATTACTCCTGTTCTGGCTGCCTTACACTGGCTCCCTATAGAACACAGGATAGAATTTAAAATTCTTCTTCTCGCCTACAAAGCCCTTAATGGGCAGGCGCCATCTTACCTTAAAGAACTCATTATACCCTACTGTCCTACTAGGGCATTGCGTTCCAAGAATGCAGGGTTGTTGGTTGTTCCTAGAATCTTTAAAAGTACAATGGGAGCCAGAGCCTTTTCTTATCAAGCTCCACATTTGTGGAATCAGCTTCCAGTTTGTGTTCGGGCGGCAGACACCCTATCCGTTTTTAAGAGTGCGCTTAAGACCTTCCTTTTTGATAAAGCTTATAGTTAGGGCTGATTAGATTCAGCCCCTAGTTTTGCTGATATAGGCTTAGTTTGTCGGGGGACATCTTACTTCTTCCTTCTCTCTGTCTATACCCGTGTACACTCATGTTCCGATTAACCCAGCTTCCCCAAATGTCTTTCTTTTTGGTGTCTATATACGCTGGGATCCGGAGTCATGGATGATCCTGCGGTCCTGTGTCCTGGATCGCGAGCGCTGGATCTTGAGTCGTGGCTGTGGTCCTGGATCATAGGTCCTGGATGGATATCCTCGTGGATTCATCTTCCCATTATACACACATGCATTTCCAAACATTTGGACTACCTATGTTGCAAATGTATTATCTTTTCAATTTACACACGGCATCTATTGCAGTCTGTCCGTCCTGGGAGAGGGATCCCTCCTCTGTTGCTCTCCCTGAGGTTTCTCCCATTTTTCCCTTTAAACTGGGTTTTCTTTGGAAGTTTTTCCTTGTACGATGTGAGGGTCTAAGGACAGAGGGTGTCGTATTGTCATACTGATATTCTGTACACACTGTGAAGACCACTGAGACAAATGTAACATTTGTGATATTGGGCTATATAAATAAACATTGATTGATTGATTGATTGATTTCAGCATAAAGCATTCCCACTAGCAATTTATTCAGACATTCTCTAGTTAACACTTGTAGTACTGCTGCTGACTAATGTAACACTTCTATGTACTAGGTTGCTTTCAATGAGGAGTAGAAGATAATATAAATAGAAAAAACAATATTAAATTAATATAGCCGGCATTTTATTAAACATTCATACAACACTTTCCCTAACCCCTCATCCGCCCCAGTGAAACCCAATCTGCCACATGGACAAAACAACAACAATCGAACCCGGGTAGTCTGTAGCTTCCCTCTAGCAATCCAATGACTATCAGTCCTCCTTCTGGAGAGTGGGATCCTTTCTAATCCTTTCTCTGGTGAGGAAAAGACAAAAACTGCAGCTCTTTCGTGGGTTCTGCTAGTTCCTGGTTCCCCGCAGCATCAAAGAAACACATCACCACACAACTCGAACACAGTCTTCCACACACAGGGCCCACACCCAGCTGCCACTCATCGAGCCTCAACCACCCCTGGCCTGCTCTTCCTCTCCTCCCTCAGATGCAGACTCTGCTGCCCCGCACTGCCCCCAGTGGGAGCTGCTGTTCATTACATTATTTGAGTGGGTTACACCAAGGTATTAATACTTGTAGTACTGCTGCTGGCTAAGGTATTAATACTTGTATCTAAGGTATTAATACTTGTATCTAAGGTATTAATACTTGTATCTAAGGTATTAATACTTGTGATACTGCCGGTACACACCTTGACTCCTTGGTGTTGACGACTGCTGACAGCTGATTGGCTGCCAGCCAGCTCCAGGCGTCGCTCTGAGGCTCCTCCCCCCCCCCCTGCAGCTTGATGCACCTGCATTATAAACACAGTGATGTCACTCAGGCACACGGTGATGTCACTCAGGCACGCGGTGATGTCACACAGGCACGCGGTGATGTCACACAGGCACGCGGTGATGTCACACAGGCACACGGTGATGTCACACACGGTGATGTCACACAGGCACGCGGTGATGTCACACAGGCACACGGTGATGTCACACGCGGTGATGTCACACAGGCACGCGGTGATGTCACACAGGCACGCGGTGATGTCACACAGGCACACGGTGATGTCACACACGGTGATGTCACACAGGTACACGGTGATGTCACACAGGTACACGGTGATGTCACACAGGTACACGGTGATGTCACACAGGTACACGCGGTGATGTCACACAGGTACACGCGGTGATGTCACACGCGGTGATGTCACACAGGCACGCGGTGATGTCACACAGGCACGCGGTGATGTCACACAGGCACGCGGTGATGTCACACAGGCACGCGGTGATGTCACACAGGCACGCGGTGATGTCACACAGGCACACGGTGATGTCACACAGGTATAGAAGAAGCTCTCACTTGAAGGTGAGCCCCTCGAACACGGGACTGAGACTGAGAGAAAACGCCTGGCAGACAGACAGCGCAGAGTCGAAGAGCCCTGATTGGACGAGGAGAGACACCATCTCTCCGGCTGAGGCTCCACCTGCAATACATATATAATATAATTAATAAGGGTGGTGCTTCACTGGGTGGTGCTAGGGTGGAGTAAAGGTGGAGTAAAGGTGGAGTACCTGCGATGGCAGCCTGGCTCGGGTGGAGCTGGCTGAGGCTCAGGCGGCTGCTCGACAGGATAAACTCTCTCTCCAGGTCTCTGAGCTCCAGGATGTCCACCTGACGCTTCACTGAACACACATATATACACAAGTATCTGAGCTATATATTTATACGCTATAGTGCAGTAGTGTGTGTACACTACTGCACTATAGCGTGTGTATATATATATATATATATATATATATATATATGTGTAGGTATGTGACTGACCTGGCTGAGAGGAGAACTCTCCGTCAGAGTTTCTCTTCGGAGACGCTCCCGCACGCTCGTACTGCAACACAAACACCGCAGGATTGATATATAAGCATATATATATATATATACATATATTATATATATACACATTCATTACATCGCTTAGTTGAATACTCAATTCTGATTGGTCAATTCGTGACACGTTGTTAATCCAGTAGTACAGACCGCTGTCAAGGACTTCTGTTAAAGGGGACCTATCATGCACTTTGTGATGTCTTCTCTACATCAACATGCGTCCCGGTGCGTCGGGGAACTCACGCAGCGTCAGAAAATAAAACCCTCTCTCTTTTCCTCCGTACCCAAATCTTTTAAAAACGTGTGTACAACGAGCGGATACAGATTCCATCCGATCTGACGGACCCACAGAAAGTTGCTATCAGAAACAATGCCTGACGTGTTTTGGACGTCTTCGTTTACATTAGCAAGCCTCGCTAACACTCAGAGCTGCACTGAAGAGCACATGTGTTTAGAAAGCAGGAAATAAAAGGAAGTCATCTTGTGATAAACCTGAGAGAGAAAAAGCATTTGAGCTCCATACTGTTTCAGAAATAATCCTTGATGTGGTTTAGAACAGGATGGCGTTTTATTACAGCAGAATTTAACTTTATCTCCGGTAGAATTCTGATCAGGCATTAGCTCCGCCTCCTCTTCTTTCTTTTTTTCAAGCTAAGGACCCAAGATCCTTGATTCTCTGACAGGGCTTCAACAGAGGGGTGTGAGCAGCATGAGGTGTGGCTGCCATGGGGATCTGTTTGGTGTTCTGAATCCAGCCTGATCGGTCCACTTTAAGGACGCTCACATCTGCAGAAAGAAGTCCGGTCGAATGAACTGGAAACAGTTTGGCGTTTGCTTGTCTTTAGTTTTCCGTTGTCTCCCGTCTGAGAGCAACATGGAGGATTTTAACATTCATATTAATATATTTGGAGCACAGTAATTTGGATGAATGGGCTGATGAGTCCCCAGCGAAGAAAACAGTGGAGAAGTAACGGGGCAGGAACCCTCAACACGGAGCTGCTGTCCTAACAACGGACTATTTGTCTTAGCGGATGCATGTCATTGTAAATGAATAATACTATTTTCTAAATCAATAAAAGCATTTCAATTAATATTGGGAGTCATATCGTTACTTTGTTGAGAATGTGGCCGTGTGATAAACGGGATAATGTGCAGTGGCTTGGTCATTATGAAGAACACGTGTTCTTTTACCCAGAATGACCGCCTCGCTGCACAGTATCCAGTGTGCGAAAAAGTACACGTCCCACCGTCCGGGACGTGTTATTTACAATATCGGACAAGTAGATCTTTCAATTGACTTGTCCGGCGGACAAGTGACGTTTTTCGCCCTGATTTATTGACAAATTATTGATACATTCAGTTTACAAAAGGCAGAACTCATTCGCAAATTGTCCGTGTCCGCCATTGTTCGTTTAGAAATGTTAGTTTCGGTTCTGCTTGTCGATTCCTAAGGAAATGCATCTCGCCGCTTTCTGTACAGTTAGACGGGGGCGGAGCGGGTGGGAAGTGTAGCACAGCGGCCGGGTTTTGAAGCAAAACTCGGTTCCGAGTAGGAACAAATAACAATTGTCCGGTACCGGGATTACTAAGAGTTGTGAGGACAGGAGGCCGAGCCCCGCGGACTGCAGCTCTCTCTATGCTCCGTGTCAGCTGATCGCTGCTCGGTGCAGCTCAGCGTCTCTCTCTCTCTCTTTCTACACACAGCGGATCCGCTGCCCAACAGCCTCATCTTTGTCAAACTTTCCTATGTTCTCTCTCTAACACGTAATGAAGGTTGTTCAGCGTGTTAGCTCCTGTGTCGTTAATATTGACCGCCATTTCCTTTATGAAGTGAAGCAGCCTCCCTGTCTGCGTCCTCGCGCTGTCCTCACATCCCCGGACCCCCAGACTCGGAGGAGCAGGGATGTCAGTATTGTTTATGAAGCAGGGTATAGAAAGTACATTATTGAAATGAAAATACTATTTATTTACTTTTACAAACAGTGAGTACCTGGGCAGCTGCAGCCAGGGTATATGCAGGAATTCTGAAGTCAAATGTAATACCTTTTAAGACCTTTTTTAAGACCCTTTCCATACATTTTAAGACCTCATCGCAACTTCGAGTTCTAACCGGTTACATTGAGGTAATGCCATATGGGAGCTCCCTCACAAATACCCAGGGGTTAAATTGGGCTGGGACTGTCCGGGGCTAAGCCCGGCACATAGGACGATGCTCTGACGTCATCACCCTCACACATTTGTCATATGTTTACAAAAAACGATATATATGTTCAGACTTTTCTCGTTCTTATAGACTATATTTAGGGTCGATATGTGTTGACCATACTTTAAAATAGCAGATCTCTGTGACCGGATATAGTTTGGCTTAGACCCCACGAGGACGCATACAGTAAAACGCAAACGCAAAAAAGTATTCCGTTCAAGCGCATTCGATTCATTAACGTGTCCGTTCACACTAGACCGCTGGAAACGCTGTAGTACATATGCCAGGCCTGTAAGTGGCGCTGCTGCTGCCGCCACAAAATACACCAAAAGCAGCGAAGAAGACCCCGGAGCATGGTCGCCCTTCTGTTTATTCTCCGCGGTGGACGGCGTGCTCTCCTGCTGTATATCTCTCAGGTAGTCCACCAGCAGATAAACCCCCCCCACAGAGCAGAGCAAGGCAACGAAACTTAAAATAAGAAGCAGCATTTTATGGCACGCTATGCATGGGGCCGCCTTGAGGGGGTTTCCCGACATGTTGTTTCAGTAAATTAAAGGGTGTCATGTTGTCGTTGCTGTGGACCTTCTTAATACCTTGGAAAATGCCGTTTAATACTTTTTAATAGCCTTAATTTTCGCTAAATTGATTTATCAACTTTTAATACTTTTTAAGACCCCGCGGACACCCTGTGCAGCATGTGTGTTGCAGGACATGTGTAAGCGTGCAAGCGTCTTTGAGTTGTAGAAAAGCGCTAGGCCTGTAGGCTATAAATATAATGTATTATTATTATTATTAGGCCTATGTGTTGGACATGTGTGGTTGGACTCTGTCTCACAGGCAGTGTAACATCAGAGGAGACTGGGCCAATTGTACATTCTCAAACTGCACCACTTAGAACTAACTAAACAATGCAGAGATTATTTTTATATAATTGTATTCAATAACCGTAAGAAATTAAACAGTATGAAGTGATTTGTAAATAGGAATACAGATTTGACTTAATGTTTTCATAAATATATTTTTCTCCCAGTTTGACTTATTTTTACCCTCTCAAAGAACCGGAATCGAAAAGCAGAAACGGAATCGTTAAAATCCAAACGATACCCAACCCTATGTGTGATGCAGTAAAATCTTACCGCTCACTTACGTTAGCGGTGTCGTAAAAACCGTGGGAAAATGTCAAATACGATGACGAAGAAGAAGATTCCAGTGGCCCCAATTTTTGTCCATTCTGGACAAGTGAAGAATGTATTCGGACAAGTACATTGCCAAACTCACTTGTCCATGGACAAGTACTCTCTAAAAACTTTTTCTCACACTGCAGTATCCCTTACATATTAAATATGTATAATATATAAACGTACTGTAGCTCCGGGGGCCGGCTGGACGATCCAGGCGTACTCCGGCCTGATGAGGCGCAGGCAGTTCAGAGCCGACAGGAAGCAGTTGACCTGCTGCTGTAAACCTGAGGGAGTTCTGTTCTCTCTGCTCACACGCATGCCCAACTCATACATCACTGAGCCAGCTGGAGGGGGGGGGGGGGGGGGGGAGTGTTGGGGGGAGAGAGAGAGAGGGGGGAGGAGAGAGAGTGGGAGGGGGGTGGGGGAGAGGAAGAGAGTGGGAGGGAGGAGGAGAGGGGAGGGGGAGAGAGAGGGGGGGAGAGGAGGAGAGAGAGGGGGGGGGGGAGAGAGAAGAGGGAGGGGGAGAGAGAGGGGGGGAGAGAGAAAGAGAGAGGGGGAGAGGAGAGAGATGAGAGAGAGAGAGAGGAGGGGGAGAGAGAGGGGCGGAGAGAGGAGAGAGAGGGGGGGAGAGAGAGGTTGGTGGGGGAGGCAAGAGGAGAGAGGTGGAGAGATGAGATGAAGGGGGGGGTGGGGGGAGAAGAAGAGAGGGGGGAGGGGAGATGACGAGGGGGCGAGAGAGAGAGAGGTTGGTGGGTGGGAAGAGGAGAGAGGGGGAGAGAGGAGAGAGGGGGAGGAGAGAGGGGGAGAGAGAGAGGGGGGAGGAGAGAGAGAGAGAGAGGGGGGGAGAGAGAGAGAGAGGGGGGGAGAGAGGAGAGAGAGGGGGGGAGAGAGGAGAGAGAGACAACATTATTAAAACTGAAGTGCAGTTTGAAAGAGATGATAATGTTGTTACAGATGATTTCTGAGAGGTGTTGTAGGTAGTGTTAATTTCGTCAGCTATTTTTTATTTAGTCTTAGTCCTGTGTTAAATTTCCTTTTTAGTTTGAGTCATATTTAGTCACCTTCATCCTGTTTTTATTTAGTCAAGTTTTAGTCGACTAAAAGTCTGAGCATTTGAGTCTTATTTTAGTCAAAGAAAACTGAGTCTTTTTAGTCATCAGATTATAGAACATTTCAGTCAAACTAGCCAAAACCAATAATTTGTCATTTTAATAAATAAATAAGATTATATCTCGTCCTTATGTGATGAAGCACAGGCTGAGTGATTGAGCAGCTCTGCAGAGAGTATCTGGTGTGTGGTGTTGGTACCAGCTGTGTTTTGGCCGCATTGCTTCCCTTCTGATGAAACAATGCATTCACTTTTTCTCTCCGCCTCATTGTAGCGAAAATGGGCCCAAATTTCACATCGTTTCTTTCTCCCAAGCAGTGTGGCTTTAGACTTTTTCGTTGTCAGTCATTTTGACGGACAGGATCGTAACATTTCGTCATAATCCATTATTACTACAGATGTCCCGATATTTAATGTTACAAAACAAAAATGACCGTCTTAAAGTCATCCTGAGGACTTAGTTTTGGTTTAAAATTACACATCATCATGTATGTGTTGCTTTCTTTGGGCTTGTTGTCAGACCTGCTTATTCCCCTCAAAGCAAGAGTGGGCGCAGTGTCTAATAGTAGCAGCAAGCTAACGAGAGGCTACGTTCAGCTGGAGACTCGGGAGTCGGGACAGAGGAAATGTCAGGAGTTTGGAAGTATTATGAAATTGAAAGCGAAGGCAGTGGAACAGCCAGATGCAATGTTTGCAAGGCAGAGGTTCTGCGTGGTGGAAAGAACAGAGCTACATTCAACACGACCAATCTAACACGCTACCTGAGAAACAAACAACACGGCGAGTACACTAGGGCTGTACCCGAATATTCGTTCGCTGGAGTACTATTCGGGTTTCAATTTTGTAATTCGGAAATTCATTTTGTTTGTTTTTTCATTTCCCCCCCGTTTTTTTTTTCAAATTGAATTTATTGAAATCTCCAATATCAACGTAAGAGCTTGTGCTCTTAATCTCCGTCACGTTGTTTCTATAGCAACAACAACTTCCTGTCAACAGCGCTACCTCTCCTTCAAAATAAAAGCATGTCCATAAATAGGAAGCCAAGACAACTGCAACGAAAGTAACCAACACAATGCGATATCCGTTTCAAAGAACACAAATTGGGTTAATTAACAAATAACTATAAAACAACAATACTGTAGAATAACAAAATGAATGCCGTGAATACACCGAAACACACGTGTTGAAGTGGTTTGCTGCTGATTACTATTGAATTGTGTTACTCCAGTAAGATGGAAATATAATACTTTGTGTATTCATTGCATTATTACTAGACTAGTTAGTCTTAAGCAGAGTTCCCGTTCGCCGGTCAACATGTCCGTTAAAGTTTAAATCTTCCGGACACAATTTGAAAAGTGCCGGTCAAAGGTCTTCTTGGTTATTTATTGAGCTTTAAAACTAATTGATATGATTCAATATTAAACAAACTAATTATAGATTAACTACATTTTTCAAAAGTGTTCAGTAACTTACAACAACACGGGAATAATGATCGGAGCGCTCTCTCTCCCTCTCCTGACAGCCCGCCAGTCTCATGCAGCTCGCGGATCAGTGAAGAGTAACCCGACAGTGAAACTAAACACATCTATAACTAGTTACGGGAGTTTGAGAGGTCATTAAAATAGCTACGTGTGATATTCTAACCTGAAGTGTGTGTTTTGTCCGCTCACCGCTGCAGCTGATCTCTCTCTCCCGTCAGATCAGACTTCACTCGCGTTTATGTCCATATCGATCAGAGCTAGTTCTAGCTAATGATAGACTACCTGCTTATTAAAAGACACCTAAACAATAAGTGTTGCTATGCAACCGGGTGAGGCCGCAAAGTATAGCGTAGCATTATGCATTTGTTTACATGCCCACCGGAACCCCGAGGCATTACCAACAGATCAACGCACAATTAACCCATCCAGGACATCTCTCTCCACATTAAGTGTTAGTGCAACTGATGCGGTATTGAGCTAAGGGGAATATATATTTTGACCGGACGCTTTGACCGGAGAGATTTAGATTTGCCGGTCTTCAGCATATTTTACCGGTCGTAGTCCGATAATTACCGGCTAACAGGAACTCTGGTCTTAAGGCTAGAATTCTGCACTAAGCCACATTTTTATTTTATTTTATTATTTGTGACTGAATGTGAACTTGTGAAGCTAGTCAAGCTACCTCTTTCCAGTTGTTGTTACTGCACTATCTGCACTCAATTTGTTTACATGGTTATTTTGTGGTGGACCACTGATAAGCTTTATTTTGTTTTGATCCAATGCTGCTGCGAAAAAAAGAAGCTATATCCATGTTGGATAGAATGGATAGCTGTCATTTAAATTTAAAAAAATAACCTTAAGGGACAACTTCAATGCTTTTTTCCTTTTTTTCTCTTAATGCATTACATAAAGATCGAATCGGGAAAAATCGGTATCAGCAGATTGTCAAAATCAAATGATCGGAATCGGGAGCAAAAAAAGGTGATCGGGACATCCCTAATTATTACCCGTCGAGTCTGTACACAAGTCGTCACTCACTGGGGTATTCGGTTAACACGACCACTGCTCCCAAGCCCTGTTGTTGCCATTTTATTTTCTGTTAAATAAGATGAGTTAGACCATGAGTTAGACCTGAGTCTTCCTGACAGTTCACAGTGTGCCGCTGCCCGGTGTAATTCAAATGTACCGTCGTGCACAGACTCACAGCTGCTGCCCAGCCGCAGCACAGACTCACAGCTGCTGCCCAGCCGCAGCACAGACACACAGCTGCTGCCCAGCCGCGGCACAGACACACAGCTGCTGCCCAGCCGCGGCACAGACACACAGCTGCTGCCCAGCCGCGGCACAGACACACAGCTGCTGCCCAGCCGCGGCACAGACACACAGCTGCTGCCCAGCCGCGGCACAGACACACAGCTGCTGCCCAGCCGCGGCACAGACACACAGCTGCTGCCCAGCCGCGGCACAGACACACAGCTGCTGCCCAGCCGCGGCACAGACACACAGCTGCTGCCCAGCCGCAGCACAGACACACAGCTGCTGCCCAGCCGCAGCACAGACACACAGCTGCTGCCCAGCCGCAGCACAGACTCACAGCTGCTGCCCAGCCGCAGCACCGGAAATGGAACTGCTGGGAGAAAAACTGACGATCAGAGATGTAACGTTATCTTCGATAATATTTCGTCTCCTCATTTTTCCTCAACGAAAGGAAAGAGAGATTTTGGCTTAGTTTTTATTTAGTAAACTACATTTTCGTCTCGTCACTTTTCGTCAACGATATTGCATGATGATTTCGTTGCAGTTATTGTTTACTGCCGTCGTTGCCGTCTCGTTTTTACCCCCAGTTAAACCTAAAAGGTCGTTGACGAACATATTTCGTCGTAGTTTTAGTCAACGAAATTAACACTAGTTGATGATTTCAGTGATGATAATGTTGTAAGAGATGATTTGAGTGATAACAACGTTCTCAGTGTCCCCACCCTTCCGGTAGTTGTGCCTGTTGATGTGGAAGGCGTACAGCAGCTCGTAGTAGTTGTGAGCGAGAAGGTCCAGACCTCTGGCCCGAGACTCTATGATGCTCACCACCTGACAGACAGCAATAACTCATCAATAACACACTATAACAGGTGCACTTTACCACGGGAGAGGGCAAGCAGTTATAACAGAGAAATAATGGAAATTAATTCAGTGGACACTTTATTAGATTTGTATTATATTAAATTGTATTATTACTAATGTTAATATAAGGCAAGTTTATTTATATAGGACTTGTCAACACAAGGTAATTCAAAGTGCTTTACAACAATGAAAGACATTAAGAGCATAAAACACAGTAGAAAAATTCAAAAGCAAACATAATAAAATGTGAATAAAAGTGACAGTGTGAGATGTGAATAGTTCAAAGTGAGTGTACCTCGTCGTGCAGGTTGACGTAGGAGAAGTGGACCAAGTCCTGGAGCTGAGAGCGTTCACAGAGAACCACCACGAGCTGCCGGAGGCAGTCCAGCTGCCTGAGGGTCAGAATACACATATTATACCCTGATAACATTATACACACCTTTATACTCTGATAACGATATACCGTAACCAGTGGCACACTAGGATTAAGTGTGCAAAATATTTAAATTGTATTTTCGGATCCTGAACGAGACCGCCGCCAGAGCGCATCTCCCCGTTCCCTGCAGAAGGAAGCCGTGCACGCAGCGTGGCCACGCTGTCTTTAACTCCAGGCGACTTTCTGCCGCTTTCCTCCGCGGTGCTGATCGCTTCCCCACGGAGGAAAGCACTTCACTAAGTGCAGTACCGATGAGGAGCTGAACATATGCCGCAGTTTGTGCGTGGCTGTGTCTTTAGTTGAAAGCCCAGTGGCGATCTGCTCATCTCTCATCGAAATAACATGACGGGCCATGTGTGTCCTGGAGAATCACAGCCCTTATTATTATGCCGTTTAAAACAATTATTTAAATTTGTTTGTTAAATTCGGCATCAAGTAAGTTAGGAATGCTCCGATCGATATCGGCCGATACTCACAGTGACAGAGCGGATCACAGAGTGACTGACTCCGCCACCGACAGCCGACGCACACACCAAACATTAACTGAGTTTTAAACATCACTTTAAATGGAAGATCCCCATAGGCCCCGCCCACTGCGACCCCGCGGCGACCCCGCCTTAATGTGTGATCTCACATGCTGCTGTCGGGGTTCTGCGTCAGCGCCTCGTACGCCTCGCTGTTGTGACCCAGGTCCAGGTGATGCTTGAAGATCCTGGTCCACAGCGCCGCCTACACACACACACACACACACACACACACACACACACACACACACAGAAGGTGTAGTTTAATGATGATGATGATGGTGTAGTTTGATGATGATGAAGGTGTAGTTTAATGATGATGAAGGTGTAGTTTAATGATGATGATGGTGTAGTTTGATGATGATGAAGGTGTAGTTTAATGATGATGAAGGTGTAGTTTAATGAAGGTCACCTGGCTGTGGGCGTCGCTGCCGGCCTCTGTGATGGCGAGAGACGACAGCTGGATGACGAGCTCTGGCAGACCCACGTCCTCCAGGAGGCGCAGCACCTGCAGATATTTAATATATTACTCAGTACTGCAGTACCCTGTGTACCTGGTGGTAGTACTGCAGTACCCTGTGTACCTGGTGGTAGTACTGCAGTACCCTGTGTACCTGGTGGTAGTACTGCAGTACCATGTGTACCTGGTGGTAGTACTGCAGTACCCTGTGTACCTGTGTACCTGGTGGTAGTACTGCAGTACCCTGTGTACCTGGTGGTAGTACTGCAGTACCCTGTGTACCTGGTGGTAGTACTGCAGTACCTCGTGTACCTGGTGGTAGTACTGCAGTACCCTGTGTACCTGGTGGTAGTACTGCAGTACCCTGTGTACCTGGTGGTAGTACTGCAGTACCCTGTGTACCTTGTTGTAGTACTGCAGTACCCTGTGTACCTGTGTACCTGGTGGTAGTACTGCAGTATCCCGTGTACCTGGTGGTAGTACTGCAGTACCCTGTGTACCTGGTCGTAGTACTGCAGTACCCTGTGTACCTTGTTGTAGTACTGCAGGCGGGGGTGGGCGTCCTCCTCCTCGCCGCCCGTGAGTCTCAACAGGAAGTCCTCCTTCTCCACCTCTGTGGCTGCTTCCTGGAAGCATTGCAGCGCCTGCACACAGAGGACACGTTTTGTTCATCTGCAGGTCATTGTCTCTAAACATCTCCCGATCTCTCAAAACGCCCCGAACAACGTCTCTAAACATCCTCAGGTGACTCACCTTCTGCCCCTCCCCGTTGGCCAGGTAACACTGACCCAGCACGAAGCGACATGAGCCGATGTTCACCTGACACCACGGACCAATCAGACGGACGTACTCCTGCAGACAGGGGACAAAGGTGAGGTGAGTGTTTAAATAAAAAATAGTAATAATATTAACAATGATGATGATGATGATGATGATGATGATACAAATACTAAACCCACCTGCAGCTGTGTGTACTGACAGTTGGCCATCAGACACTCTGGGAACTGGAAACCAGGGTTACTGGGCCAACTGAGAGACAGCCATTAAGATTCAACAACAAGCAAAAAGTGACCCAGTGAATATTATATTAAATACGTCACATGAATATAAAGGGAGTTGATAAAGGATACAGCAGCTGAGCGAGCAGGACGACCACGTTGGAGATCATGTGACTCCAGACGAGCATGGAGCTGCTCTGCTGCTGCGAGTAAATCTGGGAGACGATTATCTTCCTGCCGACCGTCTGGTAGAAGAGCTCCACCACCGTCTGAGGGCTCAGAACTGGGCAGAGAAGGCACTGTCATTACCTCATACAGACACGACATCACGTCAGGCACTGTCAGTACCTCATACAGACACACTCCACCACGTCAGGCACTGTCAGTACCTCATACAGACACGACAACACGTCAGGCACTGTCAGTACCTCATACCGACACTACAACACGTCAGGCACTGTCAGTACCTCATACAGACACTACAACACGTCAGGCACTGTCAGTACCTCATACAGACACAACAACACGTCAGGCACTGTCAGTACCTCATACAGACACTACAACACGTCAGGCACTGTCAGTACCTCATACCGACACTACAACACATCAGGCACTGTCAGTACCTCATACAGACACACTACAACATGTCAGGCACTGTCATTACCTCATACAGACACACTCCACCACGTCAGACACTAGCCTCATCCCAATTCGACTCCTCCTTTCCCTTCCTTGCATCTTAGCTCCGCCTCCGTAAGATGCGAGAGACACGAGGAGGAGACGCGAGGACAGAGGAGTCCTCAGGTATTAATTGGGATGTCCTCGTTCACTCCAACGTCACTCTAAAACGCTAGGATTTTTTTGGACAAATTTGAAATATCTCTCTCCCTCTCTCTCCCTCTCTCCCTCTCTCCCTCTCTCCCTCTCTCCCTCTCTCCCTCTCTTGAAAATCAGACCCGTGCAGGACTCTGCTCCCAGCTACCCTTTTTATCTAAAGCCCTGGAGTGAGTGGTCTACGTCCAGCTGCAGTCGTTTTTAACCACGCATGGCATCCACGGAAAGTTTCAGCCTGGCTTTAACCCCATGCACTGAACCAGCCCTTCTCTGCCTCACACTCACGCTACAACGCGCCGCCGTTACCTGATGCGCTGCTGAGGCTCGGCGAGTCGGACAGCTCCAACACGGTCAGGTGCTGCAGGTTGGCTTCTCTGCAGGACGACAACATACTTTATTGAGCCTTTCAATACATTACTTTAGAAATGTATAGGATGCAAATAACAAGTCATTTATTGATTTGCATTATTTTGTGTGTGCACTCACATGATGTCCAGCGCCACAGAGGAGGCCATGCTCTGGCTGATGTGTTTGAGGAGGTGATAGGAGGAGAGGAGGTTCGAGCTTCGAGGGATCAGATCCTGCTGAAGCTGCAGCAACTGAGCCCCCCCACCCAGGAACACCTGACACACACACACACGTCGGATAATCGATTATTATTCGCCGGGCCGTCCGATTTTCGATTTGATCATGGTCTATTTCTGGCATCCCTAACACACGCACACTATTTATTTATAGATTGAACATGATTATTATTGATATACTGGGAAGTTATTAGAGTGTGTGTGTGTGTGTGTGTGTGTGTGTGTGTGTCTACGCACATTGTCTCCGAGGCGCAGGTAGAGTTTCTGCAGGATCAGCAGGTCTCTGCAGAACAGCGCTCGGGTCATGGTCATGTGACAGACGGCCTGACAGACGATGGACACAGCAGAGCTGCTTCCATACAGCTGAGACAGGCTGACCCTCACACCCAGAGGCTGGCCTGCAAGACACAGAGCAGGGCATCAGACACACTTTCAGAACCTGCCAGGCACAGAGCAGGGCATCAAACACACTTTCAAAACCTGCCAGGCACAGAGCAGGGCATCAAACACACTTTCAGAACCTGCCAGACACAGAGCAGGGCATCAAACACACTTTCAGAACCTGCCAGGCACAGAGCAGGGCATCAAACACACTTTCAGAACCTGCCAGGCACAGAGCAGGGTAACAAACACACTTTCAAAACCTGCCAGGCACAGAGCAGGGCATCAAGCACACTTTCAGAACCTGCCAGACACAGAGCAGGGCATCAAACACACTTTCAGAACCTGCCAGGCACAGAGCAGGGCATCAAGCACACTTTCAGAACCTGCCAGACACAGAGCAGGGCAACAAACACACTTTCAGAACCTGCCAGGCACAGAGCATCAAACACACTTTCAGAACCTGCCAGGCAGAGCAGGGCATCAAACACACTTTCAGAACCTGCCAGGCACAGAGCAGGGCAACAAGCACACTTTCAGAACCTGCCAGGCACAGAGCAGGGCAACAAACACACTTTCAGAACCTGCCAGACACAGAGCAGGGCATCAAACACACTTTCAGAACCTGCCAGGCACAGAGCAGGGCATCAAACACACTTTCAGAACCTGCCAGACACAGAGCAGGGCATCAAACACACTTTCAGAACCTGCCAGGCACAGAGCAGGGCAACAAGCACACTTTCAGAACCTGCCAGGCACAGAGCAGGGCAACAAACACACTTTCAGAACCTGCCAGACACAGAGCAGGGCATCAAACACACTTTCAGAACCTGCCAGGCACAGAGCAGGGCATCAAACACACTTTCAGAACCTGCCAGACACAGAGCAGGGCATCAAACACACTTTCAGAACCTGCCAGACACAGAGCAGGGTAACAAACACACTTTCAGAACATGCCAGACACAGAGCAGGGCAACAAACACACTTTCAGAACCTGCCAGGCACAGAGCAGGGCATCAAACACATTTTCAGAACCTGCCAGGCACAGAGCAGGGCTTCAAACACACTTTCAGAACCTGCCAGGCACAGAGCAGGGCATCAAGCACACTTTCAGAACCTGTCAGGCACAGAGCAGGGCAACAAACCCTCACCTTGTGTATCCTGAGAGACAGAGATCAGGCTCTCAGAGTCCGTCTCCAGGTCCAGCTCCCTCAGAAGAACCGTCATGGCCGCCGCAGGGTTCCTGACGTCCTGCAGTTTGTTCTGGATGTCCTCCATCACGTTTTCACTGCACAATAAACACTTTAATCATGCTTTATTTACAATACACTTTGGACAGCCTGAGTAGTATAACAGCAGTATGTATATACTCCTGTTATACTCGGGAGGGAGCCAGTCTC
This sequence comes from Pseudochaenichthys georgianus, assembly GCF_902827115.2. Taxonomy (NCBI): domain Eukaryota; kingdom Metazoa; phylum Chordata; class Actinopteri; order Perciformes; family Channichthyidae; genus Pseudochaenichthys; species Pseudochaenichthys georgianus. The sequence continues at coordinate 28,598 of NW_027262356.1, forward strand.
GATTGAGGCACATCAGCTCTGATCTGCAGCCACTTCCCCCCCAGAAACTGTATTTTAGCCTCATCCTGGTCACTGACCTGCCAGTGTGCAACTCGACTCAACAGGATAACAACTGGTGACTTCTAGAATTCACTCTGTCTTCAGACTTCTCTGTTTCAGTGTGTCCTCTGTATCAATGCTCAGGTTGATCTGACTGAAATTGTGATTTTAAATCTCAAACCGCTGCAGTATCTGTCAGGCAGAAACTTGGGACAGGTCATCTGACTGAAACCTTAAAACTGAACTAACTGACCGCTAGGGTTACTTTGATTTAAACATGTGTAGAATACTAAGAGCTTTATTGAGTAGGTGTAACTGTGTTAAGGGTTAAACTCATAACTTTATAACTTAGGGTTTAATGTCATTGTAAAACCATCGGGCCACTGAGAAGACAATAACAGCTCAGGAGGGAGCCAGTCTAGATTTCCTTTTGAGGGTCACCAGCTGCAGAGAGGTAACTAATTAAAGGGGCGTGGCCCCACAGCTGGGAGAATATATAAGTAATTCTTTTTCTTTTATTTAAGTTTTTTTTTTTTTGGACGGACACTATAATTTTTGGGAATTATTTATATATAAATATAAATATAGTCAGAATCAATATATATGTTTTGATTTTAAAGTCAATTCAGATTAAACATAGTGAAAAAAAAAAAGACTTGTAGTGAAAACCACCCTTGGATGATGGGATGGACTAAAAGCTTTAGGATATACAACATATAAGAAGTACCCTGTTTCAAGATTGATGCAGAACAAGTGACCTTTGACCTTTTTAGAGAGGTTTAGCAAAAAACCCACTTCTGGGGTCATTTGGGTGGATTTGACCTATCTCTGGAACCCCTCGGTCGATTTGGATGATTGACATCTCTTTTTAACCGCTAGGGCCAATGGAATCGAGGGGAGGTTCCACATACACACGTTACCAAATAAGGAGTGAGAGTGACGCGTAGCCAAAACCGGAAGCTGCGATACACTCTGGTGGCTACCATTAGCAGCTAATATTAAGTTTGTGCAGTTACTATAAGTAATAAGGGTATCTTTATCTTGGGTTCTGTACCAAAGTGCGTCAGCATTTTTTTGCTAAGGGGTCATTTAGATGCTTCTTATGAGACTTGTGTTTTGTTTTGGTAAAGATGGTTTGTATCGTCAGTTAGCTGAGATTCTTCCCGTTAATCTGGTATGACACATTAATAGGTTTTTAAGTATTAAGTTGCCCTGAGACACAGTGTCGTGAAGAGACACAGTGTCGTGAAAAGAAACCGCAGCCCCCTCCACCAGGGGCTCTCGGGCTGAACAGGTTAAATGAGTACCTGTCGTTGGACAGCCTGAGTATTATATGATTAACTGTGAGTATTATTATTATATATACCTATAGGTACATATAATAATAATATAAATTAGCACACAAACATTTGTATTTAGGTCGTCAGAGTAAATGGCTCCTCGTATGGAGGTCAAAACCTGTCTATATATATATATATTATGAGTACCTGTCATTGGACAGCAGGCTCTCCAGCACCAGGTCTGCTGCCCTCTCCGGTGACTGAAGGTGTTCCAGGGCTTTCTCCATCTCATAGGCCATCTCTACAGAAACTGCATCGCTGATGAGGCGCAGACACTGAACCAGCTGCAGCACGTCCTTCCCCAGCTCTGGATCTATATACATACATAGTTATTATCTGAACCAGCTGCAGCACGTCCTTCCCCAGCTCTAGGTCTATATACATACGTAGTTATTATCTGAACCAGCTGCAGCACGTCCTTCCCCAGCTCTGGATCTATATACATACATAGTTATTATCTGAACCAGCTGCAGCACGTCCTTCCCCAGCTCTGGATCTATATACATACATAGTTATTATCTGAACCAGCTGCAGCTCGTCCTTCCCCAGCTCTGGGTCTATATACATACATAGTTATTATCTGAACCAGCTGCAGCACGTCCTTCCCCAGCTCTAGGTCTATATACATACGTAGTTATTATCTGAACCAGCTGCAGCACGTCCTTCCCCAGCTCTGGATCTATATACATACATAGTTATTATCTGAACCAGCTGCAGCACGTCCTTCCCCAGCTCTGGATCTATATACATACATAGTTATTATCTGAACCAGCTGCAGCACGTCCTTCCTCAGCTCTGGGTCTATATACATACATAGTTATTATCTGAACCAGCTGCAGCACGTCCTTCCCCAGCTCTGGATCGAAATACATACATAGTTATTATCTGAACCAGCTGCAGCTCGTCCTTCCCCAGCTCTGGATCGAAATACATACATAGTTATTATCTGAACCAGCTGCAGCACGTCCTTCCCCAGCTCTGGGTCTATATACATACATAGTTATTATCTGAACCAGCTGCAGCTCGTCCTTCCCCAGCTCTGGGTCTATATACATAGTTATTATCTGAACCAGCTGCAGCACGTCCTTCCCCAGCTCTGGGTCTATATACATACATAGTTATTATCTGAACCAGCTGCAGCACGTCCTTCCCCAGCTCTGGATCGAAATACATATAGTTATTATCTGAACCAGCTGCAGCACGTCCTTCCCCAGCTCTGGGTCTATATACATACATAGTTATTATCTGAACCAGCTGCGGGTCTGATATATTAATTAGGGCTGTCAGTCGATTAAAATATTTAATCGCGATTAATCGCACATTTTTTATCTGTTCTAAAAATGCACCTTAGAGGGATCTTTTTCAAGTTTTTAATACTCTTATCAACATATGAGTGGACAAATGTGCTTTATGCAAATGTTTATTATCATTTGAACAATGACAAATATCCTCATGAATATTAAACACAACAACCTGGAACCTCTCTCATTCAATAATACAATACAGTGTGTGTGTGTGTGTGTGTGTGTGTGTGTGTGTGTGTGTGTGTGTGTGTGTGTGTGTGTGTGTGTGTGTGTGTGTGTGTGTGTGTGTGTGTGTGTGTGTGGTCTGCCGCAAGCGGGCGGCAGGAGCGGGGCTGTCAGCATCAGCTTGCAGATGGTATTTTAAACTCGATGCGCTCTGAAACTACGGGGCGGCCGAGGACAAAAAATACACATGCGTTAATCGCGTTTAAATAATTAGTGGCGTTAATTTTTTTTTGCGTTAACGGGTTAACTTGACAGCCCTAATATTAATATATAGTTATTTTGTGAACATTAGCCGACTTTAGCTTAGCGTGGTAAAGTTCAGTGATGTGACCACCGAGTGGAGGGGAACTCACCTTCAGCGATGGGCGTCTCCTCCTCTGAGGACAGGTACTCATCGTAGGACAGGTACAGGTGATCCACAGCAAAACATGGCAGGAGGAACGACACGAAGCCCTGAAACACAGACTGTAGTTTAAACCTGAAACACAGACTGTAGTTTAAACCTGAAACACAGACTGTAGTTTAAACCTGAAACACAGACTGTAGTTTAAACCTGAAACACAGACTGTAGTTTAAACCTGAAACACAGACTGTAGTTTAAACCTGAAACACAGACTGTAGTTTAAACCTGAAACACAGACTGTAGTTTAAACCTGACACACAGACTGTAGTTTAAACCTGACACACAGACTGTAGTTTAAACCTGACACACAGACTGTAGTTTAAAACCTGAAACAACAGACTGTAGTTAAACCTGAACACAGACTGGAAGTTTAAACCTGAAACACAGACTGTAGTTTAAACCTGACACACAGACTGTAGTTTAAACACTGAAACAACAGACTGTAGTTTAAACCTGAAACACAGACTGTAGTTTAAACCCTGAAACACAGACTGTAGTTTAAAACCTGAAACACAGACTGTAGTTTAAACACCTGAAACACAGACTGGTAGTTTAAACCTGACACACAGACTGTAGTTTAAACCTGAAACACAGACTGTAGTTTAAACCTGAAACACAGACTGTAGTTTAAACCTGACACACAGACTGTAGTTTAAACCTGAAACACAGACTGTAGTTTAAACCTGAAACACAGACTGTAGTTTAAACCTGACACACAGACTGTAGTTTAAACCTGAAACACAGACTGTAGTTTAAACCTGAAACACAGACTGTAGTTTAAACCTGAAACACAGACTGTAGTTTAAACCTGAAACACAGACTGTAGTTTAAACCTGAAACACAGACTGTAGTTTAAACCTGACACACAGACTGTAGTTTTAAACCTGAAACACAGACTGTAGTTTAAACCTGACACACAGACTGTAGTTTAAA
>NW_027262357.1:0-15536 GCF_902827115.2 Pseudochaenichthys georgianus
TTTTGAACGATATGGTGTTTTGAGCGATGTGGTGTTTTGAACGATGTGGTGTTTTGAACGATATGGTGTTTTGAGCGATATGGTGTTTTGAGCGATGTGGTGTTTTGAACGATATGGTGTTTTGAGCGATATGGTGTTTTGAACGATGTGGTGTTTTGAGCGATATGGTGTTTTGAGCGATGTGGTGTTTTGAGCGATGTGGTGTTTTGAACGATGTGGTGTTTTGAACGATATGGTGTTTTGAGCGATATGGTGTTTTGAACGATGTGGTGTTTTGAACGATATGGTGTTTTGAGCGATATGGTGTTTTGAACGATGTGGTGTTTTGAGCGATATGGTGTTTTGAGCGATGTGGTGTTTTGAGCGATGTGGTGTTTTGAACGATGTGGTGTTTTGAACGATGTGGTGTTTTGAACGATGTGGTGTTTTGAGCGATGTGGTGTTTTGAACGATATGGTGTTTTGAGCGATATGGTGTTTTGAACGATGTGGTGTTTTGAACGATGTGGTGTTTTGAGCGATATGGTGTTTTGAGCGATATGGTGTTTTGAGCGATGTGGTGTTTTGAACGATGTGGTGTTTTGAACGATGTGGTGTTTTGAGCGATATGGTGTTTTGAGCGATATGGTGTTTTGAGCGATATGGTGTTTTGAGCGATGTGGTGTTTTGAACGATGTGGTGTTTTGAACGATATGGTGTTTTGAGCGATATGGTGTTTTGAGCGATGTGGTGTTTTGAACGATGTGGTGTTTTGAACGATATGGTGTTTTGAGCGATATGGTGTTTTGAGCGATGTGGTGTTTTGAACGATATGGTGTTTTGAGCGATATGGTGTTTTGAGCGATATGGTGTTTTGAACGATATGGTGTTTTGAGCGATGTGGTGTTTTGAACGATGTGGTGTTTTGAGCGATGTGGTGTTTTGAGCGATATGGTGTTTTGAGCGATATGGTGTTTTGAGCGATATGGTGTTTTGAACGATATGGTGCTTTGAACGATATGGTGTTTTGAGCGATATGGTGTTTTGAGCAATATGGTGTTTTGAACGATATGGTGCTTTGAACGATATGGTGTTTTGAACGATGTGGTGTTTTGAACGATATGGTATTTTGAGCGATATGGTGTTTTGAACGATATGGTGTTTTGAGCGATATGGTGTTTTGAATGATATGGTGTTTTGAGCGATATGGTGTTTTGAACGATGTGGTGTTTTGAGCGATGTGGTGTTTTGAGCGATTTGGTGTTTTGAGCGATATGGTGTTTTGAACGATATGGTGTTTTGAACGATGTGGTGTTTTGAGCGATTTGGTGTTTTGAGCGATATGGTGTTTTGAGCGATATGGTGTTTTGAACGATATGGTGTTTTGAGCGATATGGTGTTTTGAACGATATGGTGTTTTGAGCGATATGGTGTTTTGAACGATGTGGTGTTTTGAGCGATGTGGTGTTTTGAGCGATTTGGTGTTTTGAACGATGTGGTGTTTGAGCGATGTGGTGTTTTGAACGATGTGGTGTTTTGAACGATGTGGTGTTTTGAACGATATGGTATTTTGAGCGATATGGTGTTTTGAACGATATGGTGTTTTGAGCGATATGGTGTTTTGAACGATATGGTGTTTTGAGCGATATGGTGTTTTGAACGATGTGGTGTTTTGAGCGATGTGGTGTTTTGAGCGATTTGGTGTTTTGAGCGATATGGTGTTTTGAACGATATGGTGTTTTGAACGATGTGGTGTTTTGAGCGATTTGGTGTTTTGAGCGATATGGTGTTTTGAGCGATGTGGTGTTTTGAGCGATGTGGTGTTTTGAACGATATGGTGTTTTGAACGATGTGGTGTTTTGAACGATGTGGTGTTTTGAGCGATGTGGTGTTTTGAACGATATGGTGTTTTGAGCGATATGGTGTTTTGAGCGATATGGTGTTTTGAACGATGTGGTGTTTTGAGCGATGTGGTGTTTTGAGCGATGTGGTGTTTTGAACGATATGGTGTTTTGAGCGATATGGTGTTTTGAGCGATGTGGTGTTTTGAACGATGTGGTGTTTTGAACGATGTGGTGTTTTGAGCGATGTGGTGTTTTGAACGATGTGGTGTTTTGAACGATGTGGTGTTTTGAGCGATATGGTGTTTTGAGCGATATGGTGTTTTGAGCGATATGGTGCTTTGAACGATATGGTGTTTTGAGCGATTTGGTGTTTTGAGCGATATGGTGTTTTGAGCGATATGGTGTTTTGAACGATATGGTGCTTTGAACGATATGGTGTTTTGAGCGATATGGTGTTTTGAGCGATATGGTGTTTTGAACGATATGGTGCTTTGAACGATGTGGTGTTTTGAGCGATGTGGTGTTTTGAACGATGTGGTGTTTTGAGCGATATGGTGCTTTGAACGATATGGTGTTTTGAACGATGTGGTGCTTTGAACGATGTGGTGTTTTGAACGATATGGTATTTTGAGCGATATGGTGTTTTGAACGATGTGGTGTTTTGAACGATGTGGTGTTTTGAACGATATGGTGTTTTGAACGATGTGGTGTTTTGAGCGATATGGTGTTTTGAACGATATGGTGTTTTGAACGATGTGGTGTTTTGAACGATATGGTGTTTTGAACGATGTGGTGTTTTGAGCGATGTGGTGTTTTGAACGATATGGTGGTGATGAATGGCTTGTGTGTTAAAGTCACATTTCACCGGGAACACCAGAGCAAGGGGGAACGACCGCGACAGGAGGGTTGGATGTGTTCATTTGATCTGCAATGGTCCCATCGTGTCATGTGATCAACATTAAATAAAGTTTTGTGCTAGAGGAATTTAAAAAATCACAAACCACAATAAAATCTAAAGAACATCGATCTGTGTGTGAATTTCTAGATTTCTGTAGTTGAGTGTGATTTAGAACGCTGTTTTATTTTCATTTCGTTTATTTACTTTTTGTTTTATCGCATGAAGAAAGACTTGTCAGTAAATACACATTTAAAAAAGCTACATTATTTCAATATTAAAACAGATGAATGATTGTATGTTACAGATATAATAAACTCCCTATGCAACCAGGTGCTAACTACCTGCTCAACAGTTTTTGCACACGTCCCTTTCTTTTTCAGCCCAGCTGGACCCCAGAGATTGGGTTTGTTTCAGAAGGAGACCGAGACACACCTGCATGTTTAGGGATGTGTGCAGAACATTGAAACCAAGCGTGAGCGAAGCTGAATCTGAAGAGTCCAGGAAGAAGGCAGAGAAGCAGCAAACAGGCGTTGCTCAACATGTGGGACACGAGAGGTGCTGAGAAATGATGATGGTAGAAATGAGAAGTATAGATCCACAGCACATAGAAACTCCAGGATGCTCACTTGCATATGTTGGGCAATCAGCATTAGTTGCGTTGATGAGCGTTATTTACCATTAGAGCCTATTTGGGGGTTAATTAGGATGCTGTTTAAAGTTCTATCAATATACTATTGTTTTAAATATCCTGGTTATTGTTAAGTAGGTTTATTGCATCACTCCGAAGCTCATCATAGAAAAGGTCAATGTGTGGCGCGATGGACGGAAACCCTGATGTTTATCGTAGAGTTTCTGCAAACACTTAGACCCGGGGTGTCCGAACCTTTTTCACCGCGCAGAAAGATATACGAAGGGCTGCAAATCTTGCCAAGTATATTTGTCTAATTTCTAGTCGGAATACGTCGTTACACTTGATATGAGACTCAATAAGGGAAGTCTTGGGAAGGCATCTTTTTAAGTCAAAGTCTCAACATCTTATTTTAGAGGAAAATCTCCAACTAACATCAGAAAAGAGCTCAACATTTCTGTCTTTTTCTGTTACGAATTCCCTAATTCTGGTGAAATATAGTTCAAAATAAGTTTCCCCCGCTAAATACAAGATCTCATTTATCTAATTATCCCATCTTTATTTCGAGAGATCTTAACATTGTACTTCTATTGGCAGATGTGTTCACTTATGAAAAGCTTTTATTTACTCGTTTTTGGAGCAGCTTTTCTCCAGTGTAGAGGTGAGGTGTATCGCCTCATAAGTTCAGTGATACGCAAAATCAATCAAATGTGGGCTTGATGCTTGAAAAAAAAAACCTATCCCATCTCTCTATCAGGTTTCATTTAATGTCATCCTTAAAACAGAAGCACCAGATTGATTATCATGAGAGGAAACATAATAATAATAATAAATAATAATGGATTACATTTTTTATTAGATTTTATTACACATTTTAGACATGTAAGAGTCATTACTGCGGACATTACCGAGGACTTGCCCAAGGTGGCGGCCGAGGCAGGATTCGAACTCGAGTTCACCGTCGCCCCTTGATCTGATGACCAACGCTCTAACCACTGCGCCAAAATCACCCATGAAACATGATGGGTATATTTCAAGCTTGATATGTAAATAAGATAATGGGCTTTTTTCTTATCAACTTAAATTTGTTGAACATGTTTTCATCTCTAAAAACTCGAAACACATACACATACACATACTGTGTAATATATTTGAGCGTATACTTAAAAAGTACAATATAAGACAAGCACAAGTTTAATTTGTGGGCTTAACTATACTTTTTGAATTAGCTGAGAGCCGATTCAAAATGGCTCGCGGGCCGCATTTGGCCCCCGGGCCGTAGTTTGGACACCCCTGGCATCCAGATGCTCACTTCCTGTCTGCCGGCTTCTGGTTCCTTCCTTCGTCCACATTAACATGATACATTTAACTGCGTGTGAAATAACAGCTCCCATCAGGCTCTATTTGTACTTTTATTACTTCAGTTTGCGTTCCCTCTCCACGTCTTGAACTCTGACCGGATAACCTACGTTCAAAACTATTAAAACAACGACCTCCCCTCCAGTGTCTGACTCAGTGATGTCATCTCGTAACAGGTCAGGAGATGCAGTGTTTTTTAGTTTTGTTACCACGGCGTTGTGCAACGACAAATATTGGGAAACAATTCCTCCACAAATTGATTTATGGTGTTTGGCAAACAATCCAACACATGGTACAGACATTACAGAGAGGAAACACACACACACACACACACACACACACACACACACACACACACACACACACACACACACACACACACACACACACACACACACACACACAGTGAAAAACGAACCACTTCTGTCCTGAAGCTGGCGTGCTGTTCCTTCCTCTCCTCGCCCCCCCCCTGCAGACATGGAGTTGCTTTTATTTTCCTCCAGCCTCACGCAGCGTGACCCTAAATCACTCCGAACCCCCCTTTTGTTTCTCCTGAATGAAAAATAAGCTTTTAACCAGCGAGCCGGCCTGAGAGCTGATGAGATCCAGATGAGCGCGGCTGTAATCGGCAGCCTGCAGCTCAGAGCGTTGAGAGGGACGATAACGGGATGGATAATGGAGCGAAGGCTTCTCTCGTTCAGTCGACCACCAGTCGGCAGAGGACCTCACGTTGACGCGCTGCAGATGCTCACTGTCCTTAAAGCAGTTCACGTGTTCACTGCGGGTCTTGAAGCGGCACACAAAAAGAGCCTGGTTTTTTATTATTATTTCACTGCTATCAACAATCCAGGACCGAGTGCACCGCAACACTTTGGACGTGTGCAGACTTTGCAAAGCTCATGTCTGAATGCAAAACCAAAGCACTTTTCATTTCGTGTTCATTAGGAGCAGTGGGCGGCCATTTTGAACGGCACCCGGGGAGCGGTGTGGGGAACGGTGCCTTGCTCAGGGACACCTCGGTAGCACTTGTTCTTTCGGGGACTTGAACTGGTGACCTTCCAGTTACCAAGCCAAGTCCCGATCGACTTCGCCATCACCGCCCGATACCGACTGTGTTCATTACGAACCATGACTTCTGCAAATGTAATAACGTTTCTTTATTTGGATTATTTCAGTGCGGCAGAAGTTACCTCACGTGAAAAGTATTTGTATTCGATGTAAATACACCGCGTTATTCATTTCACGGCAGTCCAAATGTAAATGAAACTGATACCTGTTGATTCAGAACCTCTCAGAAATGGATCAACATTTGTTTAAGTATTAAAATGTGTTCTTTCAGCAAAACTATCTTGTGTCCGAGTCACAGTCACTCACGCCTCAACAAGAAAGCATCTATTGTTCGAATGTTGGTCGATCTGTGGCTGTAGAGATAGAGTATCTTACCAGGTGTATTCGTCTGATATCAGAATATGTCTCTACTCCTGATATAAGACACACTAACTTCAGAAGTGACGCTGCATCGAGATATCCGGTCTTGTTTTTAGACACTGCCTCATCGTGTTGAGTCAAAGCCTCTTATTTGAGTCGTATCTCTGATGAAACACACGTGTTAGGAAATCACCAGCTGACGTCAGAACACAGAAAGCCTTTGAGCATGTGCGGCGTATATTGTGACACAACATTTCCTGATTCTGGTGAGAGATGGTTAAAAATAAGTTCTGATTGATCTAAATATCCCTTCATTGTTCAAGAAATCTTACCGAGCTAATCCTCACTTGTTCTACTGGCAGATTATTGGATTTATTTCAATTCATGTTTAACCTGTTTGGCCCGGAGCCTGTTTCCACGTCTCAGGCCCAGAACAAATGACCACCACTTCTAAAAAGTTACATTAATCATCTTTTTCTCAAAGTCAGAATCAATATAGAATTGTTTTTATTTTAAAGTAAATTCAGATTGAACAAATTATAACATGCAATAAGTGCCCTGTATCAAGATTGATGCGAAACAAGTGACCTTTGACCTTTTTATAGAGGCTTAGAACAAATAATACACCTCTGGGGTCATTCGGGTGGATCTGCCGTTTCTCTGGAACCCATTGGTCGATGTTGGTGATTGACACCTCTTTTGAACCGTTAGAGCCAATAGAATCGAGGGGAAGTTCCTAAAATCCATCCACACATTGAGGCCATTGAACACGACTTTAGAAAAGAAAACAGTATTTGAACGACGTATTTGCCGTTTTGGCGCCGGAAAGTGAAGTTGTCTCTCCTGGCTTGGCTGCAGCGAGTTTTGGTCGCACAGGGATGCCGACGGGGCTTAAGAGGTTAACTGGTTTTTGGAACCGCATTTTTTCCAGTGTAGGAGGTGGAGTCTGGAGACTGCAGACCAACAGCTGGTTGGAGATGATCCCGACTAGCTCGGCACGATACATTAAAAGCTGATGTCGAGCGACAGGTTAACAACGACGATCGGCCGAGAAAACCCACCGACTCTGATGAGGCTCGGTGGGAAATGACCTCGCAGCAAGTCGTTAGACCTGGACTCCGGATCCTACGTGGTCTCTGCACGGACTTTCAAACATGTGGAAAAGCCAGAACAGAGCGAGAGAAAGCTCCACAAGAAGCTTTCAAAGTAAACACGACAGATAAAAACACGAACACAGAGCTGAGATAGTGGCAAAGAAAACAACTCGCAGATACAAAAACACACACACTGATCTCCCTTCAACACATGGCTGTCTGTCAGTCAGAGAGCTCTCCCCTGGGTGTGGGTGTGTGTGTGTGTGTGTGTGTGTGTGTGTGTGTGTGTGTGTGTGTGTGTGTGTGTGTGTGTGTGTGTGTGTGTGATGGACAGGAGGGGGATGTGACCCGTGTGTTTTTTGTTTTAGAAAGGGAAAGGATGTCAGTCAGACGGTCGACTCGACACGGCGTCTGAAACACAAACCGCCACCCACTGGAACCTCGTGTGTGACTGGTTTCTGGAGGGAACACACGAGTCTTTTCGTCATTAGTTTATAAATTGCAGTCATTTTATTAACTGAAACTCGGAGGTTTGGTTTTTGTGTCTGTTTGTCAGCAGGATTAAAAAGTACCAGCCTGGTGCTCATGAAACTTAGCAGAAGGGTGTGAGCCAGGAAAGAAGGACATGACGTTTGGAGTGACTCCGGATAATGAGGCAGAAACAAGCAGCAGGAGAGGACTCTTTAAAGTAGAGACACTACATACTGATACACACCTGAACATCAGCAGGAGAGGACTCTTTAAAGTAGAGACACTACATACTGATATACACCTGAACATCAGCAGGAGAGGACTCTTTAAAGTAGAGACACTACATACTGATATACACCTGAACATCAGCAGGAGAGGACTCTTTAAAGTAGAGACACTACATACTGATATACACCTGGACATCAGCAGGAGAGGACTCTTTAAAGTAGAGACACTACATACTGATATACACCTGAACATCAGCAGGAGAGGACTCTTTAAAGTAGAGACACTACATACTGATATACACCTGAACATCAGCAGGAGAGGACTCTTTAAAGTAGAGACACTACATACTGATATACACCTGAACATCAGCAGGAGAGGACTCTTTAAAGTAGAGACACTACATACTGATATACACCTGAACATCAGCAGGAGAGGACTCTTTAAAGTAGAGACACTACATACTGATATACACCTGAACATCAGCAGGAGAGGACTCTTTAAAGTAGAGACACTACATACTGATATACACCTGAACATCAGCAGGAGAGGACTCTTTAAAGTAGAGACGCTACATACTGATATACACCTGAACATCAGCAGGAGAGGACTCTTTAAAGTAGAGACGCTACATACTGATATACACCTGAACATCAGCAGGAGAGGACTCTTTAAAGTAGAGACACTACATACTGATATACACCTGAACATCAGCAGGAGAGGACTCTTTAAAGTAGAGACGCTACATACTGATATACACCTGAACATCAGCAGGAGAGGACTCTTTAAAGTAGAGACGCTACATACTGATATACACCTGAACATCAGCAGGAGAGGACTCTTTAAAGTAGAGACACTACATACTGATATACACCTGAACATCAGCAGGAGAGGACTCTTTAAAGTAGAGACACTACATACTGATATACACCTGAACATCAGCAGGAGAGGACTCTTTAAAGTAGAGACACTACATACTGATATACACCTGAACATCAGCAGGAGAGGACTCTTTAAAGTAGAGACACTACATACTGATATACACCTGAACATCAGCAGGAGAGGACTCTTTAAAGTAGAGACACTACATACTGATATACACCTGAACATCAGCAGGAGAGGACTCTTTAAAGTAGAGACACTACATACTGATATACACCTGAACATCAGCAGGAGAGGACTCTTTAAAGTAGAGACACTACATACTGATATACACCTGAACATCAGCAGGAGAGGACTGTTTAAAGTAGAGAAACTACATACTGATATACACCTGAACATCAGCAGGAGAGGACTCTTTAAAGTAGAGACACTACTTACTGATATACACCTGAACATCAGCAGGAGAGGACTCTTTAAAGTAGAGACACTACTTACTGATATACACCTGAACATCAGCAGGAGAGGACTCTTTAAAGTAGAGACACTACTTACTGATATACACCTACCAAAGTCGTAAAACCATCCAAGCAGCATTGAAGTGCAATTTTCCATTTTAACATGAAAATGGGCACAACTTTTTTTTGCTACAATACAATCACCTTTAATTCATATAATATCAATAACCTACTATGTGTGTGTTCCTATCTGCAGATGCAACGTGTGTGTGTGTGTGTGTGTGTGTGTGTGTGTGTGTGTGTGTGTGTGTGTGTGTGTGTGTGTGTGTGTGTGTGAGGGCCAGGATACCATCCAGTAATTGGGTACAGCCTTTAAATGTCCGTCAGGGTTTATTAGTGAGAGCGATCCGTGACATTATCCATCTCCTCTCGTTTCTCTCTGTCCTCTCTGTGCACTTTCCTTCATTCAAACTACAAGGAGTCTGTGATTTGAAACATGACGATTTATCTCAGTCCGTTCTAACGTCCTCTCGTTTCACGGTGTACCTCATTGGTTCACTAGTTGTTGACATAATCCCTGTCTCTCTCACTCTCTCTGCAGACTGACATGTTGTTGGCCTTGTGTTGCCCTCTGTCTGTGAAACCAGATGAAGTGTCTGTCTTTTCCATCTTTATTTCTTTCAGAGGAATATTTTTCTGTCCTCTCCAGACTTCTAGAGGCCAGGAGGATTTCTCAAAGCCTTTAACAGACAACAACTGGAGTGTCTGTCTCATTTCTCCCTGCTTAGCTCACTATTTCAAGCAGCTCTTCAGACTTCTTACTAACATGAAGCTCCAACAGTGAATGTCAATAGTTCAACACATTTCCTCTGACTTACAGGTTGCCGTAATTTTATGATATGTACACCTTTTGTTCAACCTGATAATATCTGCTGTTTAAAACACATTTTACAATAGTTGAATGGGAAATCTTATTGCTAGAAGGTTACGTTGGGCTACAAAGGAACTACGGCACGGTCACATGACGTCACGTCACCACCGCTAAGCTAAAGGTGGCTAATGTTGGGCTATAAAGGAACTACAGCATGGTCACATGACGTCACGTCACCACCGCTAAGCTAAAGGTGGCTAATGTTGGGCTATAAAGGAACTACAGCACGGTCACATGACTTCACGTCACCACCGCTAATCTAAAGGTGGCTAATGTTGGGCTATAAAGGAACTACAGCACGGTCACATGACTTCACGTCACCACCGCTAATCTAAAGGTGGCTAATGTTGGGCTATAAAGGAACTACAGCACGGTCACATGACTTCACATCACCACCGCTAAGCTAAAGGTGGCTAATGTTGGGCTATAAAGGAACTACAGCACGGTCACATGACTTCACGTCACCACCGCTAATCTAAAGGTGGCTAATGTTGGGCTATAAAGGAACTACAGCACGGTCACATGACTTCACGTCACCACCGCTAATCTAAAGGTGGCTAATGTTGGGCTATAAAGGAACTACAGCACGGTCACATGACTTCACGTCACCACCGCTAATCTAAAGGTGGCTAATGTTGGGCTATAAAGGAACTACAGCACGGTCACATGACTTCACGTCACCACTGCTAAGCTAAAGGTGGCTAATGTTGGGCTATAAAGGAACTACAGCACGGTCACATGACTTCACGTCACCACCGCTAAGCTAAAGGTGGCTAGTGTTGGGCTATAAAAGAACTACAGCACGGTCACATGACTTCACGTCACCACTGCTAAGCTAAAGGTGGCTAATGTTGGGCTATAAAGGAACTACAGCACGGTCCAATTGTCCATTCCAATGCAGATGTAAATCTAATTGTTCTTCTGGAAGATGTTCGTGCAGAGCTAATGACTTAGCCTGTACTGATATGTGTCATTGCAGTAGCCAGTGCCAGAACGACGATGATTCCCATGCCGTGATGGATGAAAGTGTTGATGATGATAGTGATGATGATGCATAGATGTGTATACATTTAGATGTCTAATGAAGAAGGTTGCTTATTTTCTGTGGACACAAAATGTGCATGTCATGATGATACTGAAGTTCACAATTTTAAACTCAGTTTAATCACTTATTGTCAATTATCTGTTAAATCCTCAATAAAAGTTATGTTAACATGCAATTTAGTGAGTTCTACCTCATTATTGTTGGCACCATTGGATTCCTTGATCCTGAAAATGTGGGTTTAACAGTTAAAATCAATGTTCTAGCTTATTTAGAAGTCAAGATATTACAAAACCTGCATTTTACGGCGGCCATTTTGGAAATTCCAAAATGGCCGCCATAACACCTGGGCAAATGGAAACATGGATTTTCTGAATCCTTATACAATATCCTTTCCAAAAATGTATAGTATTGCAAATCCCCACAAAAGTATATAGTGAACCTGACTATAAGCTAAAGGTGGCTAATGTTGGGCTATAAAGGAACTACAGCACGGTCACATGACTTCACGTCACCACCGCTAAGCTAAAGGTGGCTAATGTTGGGCTATAAAGGAACTACCGCACGGTCACATGACTTCACGTCACCACCGCTAAGCTAAAGGCGGCTAATGTTGGGCTATAAAGGAACTACAGCACGGTCACATGAC
Organism: Pseudochaenichthys georgianus; assembly: GCF_902827115.2. Lineage (NCBI taxonomy): Eukaryota > Metazoa > Chordata > Actinopteri > Perciformes > Channichthyidae > Pseudochaenichthys > Pseudochaenichthys georgianus. The sequence continues at coordinate 11,885 of NW_027262357.1, forward strand.
TTCACGTCACCACCGCTAAGCTAAAGGTGGCTAATGTTGGGCTATAAAGGAACTACCGCACGGTCACATGACTTCACGTCACCACCGCTAAGCTAAAGGCGGCTAATGTTGGGCAATAAAGGAACTACAGCACGGGCACATGACTTCACGTCACCACCGCTAAGCTAAAGGTGGCTAATGTTGGGCTATAAAGGAACTACAGCACGGTCACATGACTTCACGTCACCACCGCTAAGCTAAAGGCGGCTAATGTTGGGCTATAAAGGAACTACAGCACGGGCACATGACTTCACGTCACCACCGCTAAGCTAAAGGCGGCTAATGTTGGGCTATAAAGGAACTACAGCACGGGCACATGACTTCACGTCACCACCGCTAAGCTAAAGGAGGCTTTCTTTCCTCTCCTGTTGAGAGAACTTCTGGCTGAGGACGAATCTCATGTCTGACAGCTTTGCCTGAAGTGCACATTCTACTGGGCCATGAATATACATAATGGATGATTGCCAACTTTAAATGTGTGTTTGGGCTGTATTTTTCTTGAGCAATATCGTTTTTTGACTCAACCTTGAGAAGGGCCAGAGAGATGTAGCAAATACTTGGTGCTGTTCCCATTATTTGGGGAATTTGCCGGTCAGTTTGGAGTAGTTATCTCACGCTGGAAGTTGAAAAACTCACAATCATCGTGAAGACACGCTCCCAGGACCAGTCCTTTTTCTCTGTTTTTGTAATTTATCTCACTCTGAATACACAAACTGTCAAAAGCAGCAGCCAGCATTTACAGTTCAGTGTATTCACTCTGACAGTGTTTCAAGAGAAAGCCAAGAGAGGCTGTCCAAATCCTTTCCAAACCTTTCTATCATCCATGTTTTTTCTTAATGAAGATGTTATCAGCGGAGAAACATAGGCAACGTGTAATAATTACAATATCCATGTATTTTAATGACGAAACAACACTGCAGGTCAACCTACTGTATGACAGAGACTACATATCACCTGGAAGAGGCTGAGAGGCTTTTTAAAACGGCTGGTTTGTTGTTGTTGTTGTTGTGTAACTGCTTAAATGGATTCGCCCACATTGAGCTTCACTTCGTCTGTTTCCTGTTTTACTTTGAACTATTGTTCACTTCCTGTGTCTGATTCGTGATACCTGTTGATATCCAGTGTTTGTTTGTGCGATTATTTCTGATGTATTTTAGTCTCTTCTTTGTCTTTGTCAGATCCAGGTTTCTCTTGTGCTGAAAAGTTCTGTTCAGTTTTGCCGTGTCCTGCCTGCATGTCCTGTTTTCAAGGTGTTTTCAGTGTCCTGCATGCATCGTTACCGCTTAGTCTTCCTCCCTGTGCAACAACCCATGCATGTGCAATATCATACACACACACATATTTATTATGCTACACTGTTTGAAACGAGGTCTTTTAGACTTTTCACACGGAGAGAAAGCACATGTTGAGACCAAACTGCATTTTCAAAAACCCACCCGTACGGACAAATGCCAAACTTCGTTGCATCCATCAAAAGTCTGTGGAATAACTGTAATGATGAAATATTGTACAAGTCTATCGAAACTGAAGTAATTTATTTTGTAAAAAAACAAAAAACAAACAAATGAACAAGACAAACACGTCGCCGATGACCTAATATGTTATTTAAAAGGAACATGTATGCTAGAGGGGGGAGGACCAGAACATATTTTTAAGTGTCTTCTTGCCCCTGTTGAACATGACGGAGACTATTTCAGAATTTCTTTTTTTTTTGTATTATTATTTTGTTGTACTTTGTTATAATTATTATTATGAGTGAGAAAAAACAAGAAAATTATATATTATTATTATTGTTGTATGTTTTGTTTCTGACATGTTCGAGGCATTGAAAATATTTCATTTTTAATTATTGTATGTAATCGTATGAAAGCTGCGTGTCTCTGTTGTAAGTTGTCTATTCTGAATGTTAGATGGCACCTTAAAAGGAGTACTCTTCTTGTTGTACTTGTATAACGACAATAAATGCTTCTATTCTATTAATTCAGGTCCGCCCCGCTCCCCTTTTTCGTAACAATGGGAGTTACCGATACTACGTCCATGTAGCTTTCCTCCGTCCAGTCCCGTGCGTTGCTGACCCACAGCTACCTGCAGGCGGGTTGAGTTCAGGTCCATGAACGACCTCCGTCTGCTCCTTCAGCTGCTGCCAACATCAGCAAAGAACATGGACGAAACCCCGAGACAGGATCCAGAGTCGGATCACTTTACACTGAAGATTATGTACTTTAGAGGGGTCTGCTTCCAGAAGAGGGAGTCGCCCTGTTGTGTTTTCCCATCGAGAGTTACGGTGATTTATTTGTGCATTTGCAGGTCAGGAATGCACCGCAAAGACAGCATATTCATTATAAACCGAGAAACCCCCAGTGACGATGTGTATGATGCTTTCCATGGACCATGCTGTCACTATGCGATACGAGTCCCACTTACATTACAGGGAGGCTGTGGGTAGAGTTTCTTCCACTCGGCTCCTGTTCTTTCACATAAATCACTGATTACAGAACGGTGATGAAGGGCGGGGGGCGTGAAATGATATGGAGAACATGGTGGGAAGTATTGGTGTACAAATACTTTGTTACTGTACTTAAGTACATTGTTCTGGTATCAGTACTTTACTCCACTACTTATTTTTCTGACGACTTTTTACTTTGATTTGATTTTGATTTCTTACATGTTGAACTCAAATACCTGTATTTTCTACTTCTTACATGTTGAACACAAATACCTGTACTTTCTACTCTTACATGTTGAACCCAAATACCTGTACTTCTACTTCTCTCATGTTGAACCCAATACCTGTACTTTCTACTTCTTACATGTTGAACACAAATACCTGTACTTTCTACTTCTTACATGTTGAACTCAAATACCTGTACTTTCTACTTCTTACATGTTGAACACAAATACCTGTACTTTCTACTTCTCACATGTTGAACCCAAATACCTGTACTTTCTACTTCTCTCATGTTGAAACTCAAATACCTGTACTTTCTACTTCTCTCATGTTGAAACTCAAATACCTGTACTTTCTACTTCTTACATGTTGAACACAAATACCTGTACTTTCTACTTCTCTACATGTTGAACTCAAATACCTGTACTTTCTACTTCTCACATGTTGAACTCAAATACCTGTACTTTCTACTTCTCACATGTTGAACTCAAATACCTGTACTTTCTACTTCTCTCATGTTAAACTCAAATACCTGTACTTTCTACTTCTTACATGTTGAACTCAAATACCTGTACTTTCTACTTCTCTCATGTTGAACACAAATACCTGTACTTTCTACTTCTTACATGTGTAACTCAAATACCTGTACTTTCTACTTCTCTCATGTTGAACTCAAATACCTGTACTTTCTACTTCTTACATGTTGAACACAAATACCTGTACTTTCTACTTCTTACATGTTGAACACAAATACCTGTACTTTCTTCTACTTCTTCATGTTGAACCAAATACCTGTACTTTCTACTTCTTACATGTTGAACTCAAATACCTGAACTTTCTACTTCTTACATGTTGAACTCAAATACCTGTACTTCTACTTCTTACATGTTGAACTCAAATACCTGTACTTTCTACTTCTTACATTCTCCAAACAGCTGGTTCCTT
>NW_027262358.1:0-32579 GCF_902827115.2 Pseudochaenichthys georgianus
ACTTCATCACGTACAACGTTGGGTTTCTTGTCCTTTCACTTCATCTTCTTCTGCTCCTCTCATCCCTGGATATGTGTTTCCTCCTGTGTAATCTTGCTGCTGAGGGTCTTTCATTACCTGTGAGTAAGAATTGTCTTCAAGGCATATTCAAGAAAGTACAAATATTACAAATGTATCTTGCACAAGCACTGGTTTTAAGAGAAATTAAAACATAAAAGAAAAGAAAATATACAAATATAAATAACAACAATTTGTATATTATTAAAGGATATATTATACTGAAATGAGTGCAGTCTGTTTTTAGCTGCAACTCAATTACAGATAGATGTCTGTGAAAGAGATAATAATTAATTAGCAGACATTTTAAATGTTGTCAGAGAAAAAAGGAATATATTATAAAAATATATTATTCAGAAATCTAAGAAAAAGTCAGAATGAAAAAAAAATTATTCGAAATAAATGTGGCCATTATCTTCTTCCTTATAGGTTAAACACACTGCAATCATTTCTGTGTGTTTAAGGTGCGTGCGTGCGCGTGCGTAAGGGGCGTGGAGGTGGAGGGGAGTGTTGCATCCCTCCTGTCACGTGACCCTCCTGTCTTCCCCCTCTCTCAGTCCGGATCTCTTTGTTGTGGTGTCTGCAGCTGCTGCTCCTTCACCGCGTCCTCTGCCGCTCCACCGCCGCCGCTCCTCTGCCGCTCCACCGCCGACACAAACCCCGCGACTCATGGTCACCACCCTGACCGGCCGGGGGGGGATTTAGGGACGTGGACTGGAGGCTCGTGGTGCATAAATATAAATCCACGTGAGGAGACACACGCGGAGCTGCGGAGGAAGGACGCACGGACGGATGGAGGGGATTCTGCTGCTTCCTTTCTGCACGAACCGGAGCGGAATCTGAGCTCCTGCGCACATTCCTCCATCTTCTCCTCGGCTTCAAACAGGGATTACTTTCCTCCACCTGCAGCCCGGGATCCGCATCATGTTTTCGGGCCCTGGGAGGAGCACAGGGGGGTCTCTGCGGTTCCTCCTGCCCGCCCTCGTGCTGCTGCTGCCGCTCCACCTGCCTGCCGCGCGCGCGTCGTACTACCCCCACAGCGGGGAGTGCAAAGGCAAAGGGAAAGACTGCACAGGTATGAGCTCTGCACCACACACACACACACACACACACACACACACACACACACACACACACACACACACACACACACACACACACACACACACACACACACACACACACACACACACACACACACACACACACACACACACACACACACACACACACTCTTGCAGTATTTGTGTATTTTATTGTACATGTTGGAGCAGCTCGGGTCAGAAGAATCACCGTAGCTCGTGACAGTAACCCCTCTGAGTCTTTGGATCGGTACCGGGTACCGGGGGGACAAATCAGGCATTCATTGGCGCCTGTTGGGGTGCATGGAGGACACAGTCAGGCTTACGGGCGATACGTGTGTTGTGGTTTTCTTTGGAGTCTAATTTAAGGTCAAAAAGTGTAAAAGATAGTTTCCTCTGGATGATAATTTAAATGTCTGCATGTCGGGAGTACACACAGCCACATCTGAGTATACAGACTTTTGCCTTTTGAAGACAAGTGGATGTGTTGTTGGGATCCATGGAGTGAACAGGGCAGCGAGTCAGAAGTGAGGACAGTCGGGGCACAGCAAGAGTCAAAATAGTGAAGTATAACAAAGATATAATAATAATACATGAGACTTGAGTCCTTTCCTAACTCAAGGACGCTTCGATGGAGAATAATAATATATAGACAGAGTACAAATTATCAAATCTCGAGACAAAATATGTCAACAATCCGTGTTCATGTCCTCTGGAGAGACGTTTTAATGTATTTGTTGTTAATTCAAGTAAATTAATGTTAAAATAATCGCCTTTTGATGTTCGGGGAGGCTGTGGCTCAGTGGGTGGTGTGCTGGTCTTCGGATCAGGAAGTTCAAACCCCACTGCAGTCAGCATGTCGTCGTGTCCCTGAGACGCTTCACCCCAAAGTGTCCTGGGGAGTGTCCTCAGTGCTGAGTGTGTGAGTCTACCAAGTGACTTGTGATGTTAAATTAATCAATGTATGCATGTTTTGATTTCTCCTGGAGGAAATATATTCAAATATATGTTGTTTCCCTTTTTTAAAAACACTACGTACATATTTAGACAAATAAAATGTGGACTGCGCTCTGTGTACACAACGGGTACAGATACTTTGGGCTGAGTGAGAGAGAATGGAAATATGCATTATAAATAATTAAACGATGTTAATATCATGTTCGCTGAGATAATCTAAAGAACACATGCATTCTGGGATTCTCCTTTCACTGACTCAGAGATAACACATTCACACTTATATATCCGTGTAAATAGAGTTTAATATTCTGACAGTATTTGCATCCTGCATCTTATAATAATATTCATAACTGCATCACCCCGTTCTGCCTCTTTAGCGTTTATTAAATATTAAAGAGTGGAAACAGCAGCCATGTAAGTGAGTGTGAGCTGTCACTGCCTCGTCTCACACACTTCCTCCTCCTGACCGCTGAGCATACTCAGGATGAAGAGTCAGGACTCAGAGACTCGAGGAGAGCTGGAGCTCTGATGGAGTCAGGACTCAGAGACACGAGGAGAGCTGGAGCTCTGATGGAGTCAGGACTCAGAGAGACGAGGAGAGCTGGAGCTCTGATGGAGTCAGGACTCAGAGAGACACGAGGAGAGCTGGAGCTCTGATGGAGTCAGGACTCAGAGAGACGAGGAGAGCTGGAGCTCTGATGGAGTCAGGACTCAGAGACACGAGGAGAGCTGGAGCTCTGATGGAGTCAGGACTCAGAGACACGAGGAGAGCTGGAGCTCTGATGGAGTCAGGACTCAGAGAGACACGAGGAGAGCTGGAGCTCTGATGGAGTCAGGACTCAGAGAGACGAGGAGAGCTGGAGCTCTGATGGAGTCAGGACTCAGAGACACGAGGAGAGCTGGAGCTCTGATGGAGTCAGGACTCAGAGAGACACGAGGAGAGCTGGAGCTCTGATGGAGTCAGGACTCAGAGAGACACGAGGAGAGCTGGAGCTCTGATGGAGTCAGGACTCAGAGACACACGAGGAGAGCTGGAGCTCTGATGGAGTCAGGACTCAGACACGAGGAGAGCTGGAGCTCTGATGGAGTCAGGACTCAGAGAGACACGAGGAGAGCTGGAGCTCTGATGGAGTCAGGACTCAGAGAGACGAGGAGAGCTGGAGCTCTGATGGAGTCAGGACTCAGAGAGACGAGGAGAGCTGGAGCTCTGATGGAGTCAGGACTCAGAGACACGAGGAGAGCTGGAGCTCTGATGGAGTCAGGACTCAGAGACACGAGGAGAGCTGGAGCTCTGATGGAGTCAGGACTCAGAGAGACACGAGGAGAGCTGGAGCTCTGATGGAGTCAGGACTCAGAGAGACGAGGAGAGCTGGAGCTCTGATGGAGTCAGGACTCAGAGACACGAGGAGAGCTGGAGCTCTGATGGAGTCAGGACTCAGAGAGACACGAGGAGAGCTGGAGCTCTGATGGAGTCAGGACTCAGAGAGACACGAGGAGAGCTGGAGCTCTGATGGAGTCAGGACTCAGAGACACACGAGGAGAGCTGGAGCTCTGATGGAGTCAGGACTCAGACACGAGGAGAGCTGGAGCTCTGATGGAGTCAGGACTCAGAGAGACACGAGGAGAGCTGGAGCTCTGATGGAGTCAGGACTCAGAGAGACGAGGAGAGCTGGAGCTCTGATGGAGTCAGGACTCAGAGAGACGAGGAGAGCTGGAGCTCTGATGGAGTCAGGACTCAGAGACACGAGGAGAGCTGGAGCTCTGATGGAGTCAGGACTCAGAGAGACACGAGGAGAGCTGGAGCTCTGATGGAGTCAGGACTCAGAGAGACACGAGGAGAGCTGGAGCTCTGATGGAGTCAGGACTCAGAGACACGAGGAGAGCTGGAGCTCTGATGGAGTCAGGACTCAGAGACACGAGGAGAGCTGGAGCTCTGATGGAGTCAGGACTCAGAGACACGAGGAGAGCTGGAGCTCTGATGGAGTCAGGACTCAGAGAGACACGAGGAGAGCTGGAGCTCTGATGGAGTCAGGACTCAGAGAGACGAGGAGAGCTGGAGCTCTGATGGAGTCAGGACTCAGAGAGACGAGGAGAGCTGGAGCTCTGATGGAGTCAGGACTCAGAGAGACGAGGAGAGCTGGAGCTCTGATGGAGTCAGGACTCAGAGAGACGAGGAGAGCTGGAGCTCTGATGGAGTCAGGACTCAGAGACACGAGGAGAGCTGGAGCTCTGATGGAGTCAGGACTCAGAGACTCGAGGAGAGCTGGAGCTCTGATGGAGTCAGGACTCAGACACGAGGAGAGCTGGAGCTCTGATGGAGTCAGGACTCAGAGACACGAGGAGAGCTGGAGCTCTGATGGAGTCAGGACTCAGAGACACGAGGAGAGCTGGAGCTCTGATGGAGTCAGGACTCAGAGACTCGAGGAGAGCTGGAGCTCTGATGGAGTCAGGACTCAAAGAGACACAAGGAGAGCTGAAGCTCTGATGGAGTCAGGACTCAGAGAGACACGAGGAGAGCTGGAGCTCTGATGGAGTCAGGACTCAGAGACACGAGGAGAGCTGGAGCTCTGATGGAGTCAGGACTCAGAGACTCGAGGAGAGCTGGAGCTCTGATGGAGTCAGGACTCAGAGAGACACGAGGAGAGCTGGAGCTCTGATGGAGTCAGGACTCAGAGACACGAGGAGAGCTGGAGCTCTGATGGAGTCAGGACTCAGAGAGACACGAGGAGAGCTGGAGCTCTGATGGAGTCAGGACTCAGAGACTCGAGGAGAGCTGGAGCTCTGATGGAGTCAGGACTCAGAGAGACACGAGGAGAGCTGGAGCTCTGATGGAGTCAGGACTCAGAGACACGAGGAGAGCTGGAGCTCTGATGGAGTCAGGACTCAGAGACACACGACATGTCACGGGCCTGACCACACGGTAGAGATGCCACAATCAATTCTGAAGAGCCCTCCTGTAGTTCCTGGTCTTGTTTTCCAACGGGGCGTCCCATTGACTCGCATCGAGCTCCCTGAACGCTGGTAATAGCGGAGTTGGGACGGTGGAGAAACGCTCTCCGCAGACCCGTTGACTCACAGCGCTACAAACCCTGTTCTTTCTCAGTACCAAGCCACACTTACTGTGTTTACTTCGGCTGTGAGTGTGTGTGTGCTCAGGATCTGTGTGACGTATCTCCGACCCGGAACCTGTCCGCTGCTCGCAGCAGCAACGAGCCTCGCAACGTCCCGTCCAATCAGAGCACAGTGGGCTCACGGGGGGGGAGAGTGAACACACACTACACAGAGACGCTGTGAGAAGCCAATGTGAGTTTGGAGCATCGAACAAAGTGAATCTATTCTAGTCGACTCAGCGATGAATCCTGATCAGTAGAAAAGGCCGCGGGACCTTTAGTTCAGAGTCTCATCATCAACGTTCTTCAATAGACAGACTAAACAGCTGAGGACATTGTTGTCGCGTATGGCTCGAGGTCATCTCCACCCGAGAAGGATGTGTTCCAGGTGTCCCACAACAACAACTGTCTGACCGAGAGCTGCCCGCTCACACACTGCTAGCAACAACAACAACACCATGCTCGGGCAGCCCCTCCTTACGGGGGATAGCGGCTGGAGCATCTGCGCCAGAGGGCGAAACGTAAACATGTATACAGATTTATTCCCTGACACACGCACTTAACCATACTCTAGTATTATTTTGACAGAATGAAGAGACCTTACTGTCCCGCGTGTCGTCTTCCCTCTCGTGTCTCAGAGCAATGGCTCCTGTTGGAAGTTGCTTTGTATCATTGTGATGTAGAGACGAGGCGTTTAGTGACAACGTATTGCTTTACAGTTAGATGTAAACAAAACAAAAAGTCTAAATATGATATGTGGCCTGAAATCATCCGAGGCCTGGCGCCCCCCTGCGATCTTTGGCACCCCCCCAATGGGGGTGCGCCCCCCAGGTTGGGAACCACTGCTCTATAGGTTTCTGTGCATGTAAATGGTCTGCAGAAGCTAAAATCTCAAAGTTCAGGCCATGGGTATATATTTCAAATCTCATTCTTTTTACTCGAGTACATTCATACTTACAAGTTTCTGTTTTATATACACATGATATCTGATATGATGCCGCACTGCACTCCTAATATCCCCAGTGTTTTGTGTAAAACTACAACATTAAAATGCTCTTACATGCATTTGTTAGAGATAATACAGTTATATAATACTGTATGATGATATAATACTGTATAAATAGCCGTTCTGCATACTGATACGCCCAGACCGAGGGAACCTAGGCGCAGCAGAAAATGCACGAGGAGAGCTCCCAAGAACACGGACGCCGAAACAGAGAAAGCGTTTGGTAAATTTATTTACCCACAATTATTACACACCGGAGTAGCAACACCACAAACAAACAAAGAAAGCTTTTAACACAACATCTTACCTATCAAATGAGGAAAATAAACATACAAACATCTTACCTACTCTAATGCAAAACACAGGAGAAAAGGAAGTATCGAGAAGGAAAGAAAAGAAAGGGTTTCGCACTCCGAAGCGTGTCTAACAAAGACAGGTTTAGTAGCTACAGTCTCACAACACGAGGGAAAGGACCGGCATACGGTATAAATAAGCAATCGGCGTAACAGGACAGGCAGCGCAGGTGTGTGTTGGGAGAAGTCTAGTCGGAGAGAGGCCGAGGAACTGCAGCTAAATATCCTCTCTTCTGCAGGAGGACCAATCAGCAGGTTGAAGGTAGCCAATCAGCTTAACGGGCACCACCTGTTGCTCACACACACACACACACACACACACACACACACACACACACACACACACACACACACACACACACACACACACACACACACACACACACACACACACACACACACACACACACGGACAAGGACCCAGGGTCGTATCAATACCGAGTACTTTTACTTTTGATACTTTGAGTACATTTAGCTGATAAAACTCAAACTGTACTACTGACTTTTACTTGCAATGGACTTTAGCATTTCTTCTTTGACTAAGGATCTGAAGCATAGACTGTATCTGAACAATGATACATATATTGATTTACCTTGGCACAGAGAGTGTAATTCGAACACACAACAGATAGATACCAGAGAAACCAGACATTTCTCTGCTCTTCTTTCAAAACGGATGCTCCGATAACACAAAGAAAGGACTTGTGTGGCTGCGTTCAGGGTCTGAAGGGAAGATAAGGCCCTGGAGGAGCATAAAGCATTTATAGCACCCGTATTATGATCCTATAAAACAGCATTTCTGACGTCAGCTATGAATTCCTCAGAGGACGATTTACAGCTTGTTTACTCGCTGACATCCTTCTCTGTTAGTTTAGCTGGAACATTCAAATATGGGGGGAAATACCATTGTACTACGCAAGCAGAAACACGGCTAACTTACGGGATATTAGGGTCAACAAACCTGTTGTTCAGCTTTCTGCAAGTTACCACTGTTAGCTTAAACCTATAGCATTTTACTCTGCACACATTAGCCAATAGCTGCTAGCAGGTTTAGCTCTTCTACGACAACATGAAGTGGAATAACAGGGTGTCTCGGGGTCCTTAGAACTGACTGAATGACTGCTTAGTAGTGATGGCGAGATGAAGCCTTATGAAGCTTTGAAGCTTTCCAGCCAGTTGGTTCCCCCAAGGGTTCGTCTCATGAGGCTTCATCATGGGCTTCATCTGAACACAAACCCCCTGCTGGTCAAAGTGTGTACAACAGGCAGACTGGACATCTCGACAGTGTGCTCTATCTCATACCGAGTTCCCAATGAGTAAAGCCTTAGAATAACTCTAAACAACGAACATTAAATCATATCTTCATGTTAACAATATAGTTTTTATTCCAGTTGAATGATTGTGATTGAAAAGCCTAAGGAGGCTGGTAAACATTGCAAAGAGGGATTTGTATTCCTTAATAATATTCATATATTAACCATGTTGTAGCCTGAGAAAGGCCATACCATATCAAAGAATACATTTATTAACCACATTATCTCATTTAGCTGTAGCTTTTATAAACAACAACAAATACGTGTTGTTCAGTCGTTGAACCAGGGACCCTGCGGTCGTGAGTCAACTGCTTTCCAGCTGAGCCACAGCACACACGCTGAAGCTCCCTGAAAACACTGCAACATATGTATTCCTGTATTTATTGATGTTTTTATTCCTACATTTATTTATGCTTGTATCTATTTATAGCCTACTTATGACATGTTCCGACCTCTATAAGTGAGGGTCTGAGCTCTCTTGATTCCATCGTGTCCCCGGGTACAGGAGGGGTAATATGTTCTTATTATACATCCATGGGTATGAGCGTTGTGGTTCAACGGTTAAACCGATCTGAATCGCTTCGTGAAGCCGTCACGTGGTGTCGACAGGCAGCGAGGCTTCGTTTGTCATCGATGACGTCACTGGCCCAAAACGATACAAGCCTCGATACAGGCTTCACAAAAAGCTTCAGGGATTACTCGACACACGCTCCGAAGCCTCGGCACAATACGTAACATCACTACTGTTTAGCCCTACATGGCTCCTTAAGGCCAACATGTGCAATTTGTAATACATATTTGGTGAGTAAGGGATCCTTGCTATATTGTTTTTTAAGCTAAGGGGTCCTTGGCCTGAAAAACATTACAAATAATATGGTTGATAAATGTCTGTTTGAGAAGCAGTACACTTAATTTTCACCCGTTTTTCCTCATTATGCTCGATTTAAAAAACAATTGTGTGTTGAAAAATGCAGGAGAGCTAGTTAGCTGTTAGCTGTACCTTTATAGCTGTTTGATTCTAGTTATTAGCTTTTATATTCTCATTGGCTGTTATCTGTACTATTCTAGCTGTTATCTGTGAGCTTTTATATTCTAGTTGTTAGCTGTTAGCTTGTAGATTGTCACTGTTAGCTGTTAGCTTGTAGTTGTTAGATTCTAGCTTGTAACTGTTAGCTTTTATATTCTAGCTGTTAGCTGTTAGCTTGTAGATTGTCACTGTTAGCTGTTAGCTTGTAGTTGTTAGATTCTAGCTGTTATCTGTTAGCTTTTATATTCTAGTTGTTAGCTGTTAGCTTGTAGATTGTCACTGTTAGCTGTTAGCTTGTAGTTGTTAGATTCTAGCTGTTATCTGTGAGCTTTTATATTCTAGTTGTTAGATTCTAGCTGTTAGCTTTTATATTCTAGTTGTTAGCTGTTCTGTTAGCTACAATTCTTGTTGTTAGCTGTTAGCTTTTAGATTCTAGCTGTTAGCTTTTATATTCTAGTTGTTAGCTGTTAGTTGTTAGCTGTAAGATTCTCACTGTTAGCTGTTAGCTTTAGATTGTAGTTGTTAGCGGTCAGTGGAGTTGGGTTAAATTCAAGCTCTATTCTGTGTAAGGAGAAAGCTACATGATGTGTTCAATGTGTAAAATGTAGTTTTTGTTGAGAAACTTAAATAAATCCCGTTTTTTTAAATGTTCACATCAATATAAACTACATATCAGAGAGGGGACTATGACCCAGATTAACTTTTGTACCAAACCAGTGGGCAAACAGTTTTAAAAGAGAGTTACATGGGGATTTATTATTTAGTTTTTGTGTGTTATCGTGGTATCCCAGTGCGGTTCTTTCCAGCTGTCATGTGGCTAAAGCTCTGTGAGTCAGCTCGGCTCTCCACATGTTCTCCGGGTGTTGCTCTGTGGCGTTCAGAGCTTTGTATTTCGGATATGAGAATGCGTGTCTGGTTGCACATGTGTTTCTGAGGCTGTGGTTTGGAGTTGTTGTTGTGATCGAGACTTTTTAAGCTTTCTGTGCTGAAACATCGCTCTCCAGCTCCTCTTCCGCCTCCTTCGCTTCACACCCCGCAGCTGGTTGATTATCCATTAATGTAAAGATGAATCTTCAGAGCAGCAGGAGGACCATCAATACACACGTTGTGTTGTACCTCAGTGTGGTGCAACTCATCCACTTTAAACTTCCGAAATGACTAGCCTTAATCAAATTGCCTTTCATGTAGAAATCCTGTCAAATCGCAGAGACGTATGTTTTGTTAAAGGTTTATATATTTTATTTACAGTTGAATGTCTCCTCAGCTTCCTTTCTCTCTAAGGAGACATACATATCATGATATTCTAAATCTAAATACACGTTATCATCATTAATGTGGATGTAATGTCTCGGATATAAAAAGTCTGAATTCTGATATTTTATTCTACATATTTTGTCTTGAAAAGCAGTTTTACACAGAATTAATAATAAAGTGGCCTTGTTTTTTTTGAAAAAGGAGTATTGAGTGTCTTCACCTACGGTCATGAAGGATGGGTCATGACCCAAAGAACCAGATCGCGGATACAAGCGGCCGAGATGGGTTTTCTCCGCAGGGTGGCTGGTGTCTCCCTCAGGGATAAGGTGAGAAGTTCGGTCATCAGGGAGGGACTCAGAGTTGAGCCGCTCCTCCTTGGCGTCGAAAGGAGCCAGTTGAGGTGGTTCGGGCACCTAGTTAGGATGCCACCTGGGCGCCTCCCTAGGGAGGTGTTCCAGGCACGTCCAGCTGGGAGGAGACCAAGGGGTAGACCTAGGACCAGGTGGAGGGGTTATATCTCTTCTCTGGCCTGGGAGCGCCTTGGGACCCCCCAGTCAGAGCTGGTTGATGAGGGGAAAGGAACGTTTGGGGCTCTCAGCTGGAACTGCTACCCCGAGACCCGACCACGGATAAGCGGAGAAGATGGATGGATGGATGGATGGATGGATGGATGGATGGATGGAGTGTCTCTATATCAAGAATATTGTTATAGGGATTGATATTGAAAACAGTAATTGCTTAATAAACCATACAAGCAACTTAAAAGCAAAAGAACAATGGAAAACGAATACATTTTGTTATCAATCTGTCAACAATACGCGTCAGGCTGGATCGGAGTAAGCGTTTTATTCCTCAATTTGAGCAGAAACAAACAGATGATAACAACAACATGTTCTTTCTGCTTTCTGCAAAAACAACAACAACAATAACATCATGAGTGTGTCGCAGCGGGGACGTTGATCCTGCTTTTGGCTCAGACACCATGTGGCCTCGACAAAGTGTCTCCAGATGCTGCCGATAGATCGCTCTTCTTTAATGAACATCACGGTTCTTGAGATGTTTAAGGTCACGAACGTTCATCTGTGAATAATCAAGTCTGTCTCCTCTGAACCTAGAGTTCATACTTCACATTTAGTTTCACCAAACCAAGAACCCTCCTCGCCTCGAGTTATTCCCACACTGAAGTCTCCAGTACTTAGTCCCAAGCAAATTCAGCTTTGTCCCCGTCTCGTCTCCCGGAGCGTCTGAACTCTCAGCTGTTTGCGGACCCCGTGAAACGTCTCTGAGGAAATGTGAAGAAACAGGAAGTCCTGCTGATGTTTACATGGCTTCAGTGAAGTTGTTGTTGTTGTTGTGTAGACATCTGGAAAGGAGCGCTGACACTGATGGAGAGGAAGCTAATTCTGTGTGTGCTTTATTGTAATCCTAATATGAAAAGGGAACATTAAGACGTAGTTCCGTTAAAGGTCCCGCGGCCATTTCTACTGATCATAGTTCCATCGTTGAGGTCTGCTAGAACAGATTCACTTTGTTCAATGTTCCAAACTCTCATTGGTTTCTCACAGCCTCTCTGTGTAGTCTGTGTGTTCACGGCTTGTTGGAGCTCCTGCCCCCCCCCCCCCCCCCCCTATGAGCTCTGATTGGTCAGCTCGCCCACTCTGTTCTGATGAGTCCACCACCGTTACAGCGGAACATCAGTGTTTATGTGTTACAATGGCGTTTGTTAGCAACCAGGAAATGACACCAGTAAGGAGAAACAGATGAGAATGCTGCGTGGGGGGTCTGGGGTGGATTAGGCAAATGAAGCCGCTGACGTCACTTCTTCTTCTTCTGCTTTGGGTTTACTGGCAGGCCGCAAACCACTTCACGGCGTATACTGCCGCCCGGAGTCCCCGGCCGGAAGTCCCCGGAGTGGGGAAGGCTTCAGTAGAAGCTGCTGGGACTCCCTGCTGGGACTCCCAGCAGCTTCTACTGAAGCCTTCCGAGTAAATCCCCAGAACGCCGACACCTCCTCATCTCCACCGCTCCCATGTTTTATTTTGTGTTGCCATAAGTTAGTCTCTCTGCGTTTCTGCGCTGGGCTAATGCTAATGCTAATAATGCTAATGCTAATAATGCTAATGCGAGGATAATAAAATGGCGGCTTCACAAAACTTTTTGGGAGTTTTACGGGGCGTGGTTTGCAATCCACCCAGCCAATCAGACATCTAGCTGTTTTCTCACAGAAGAGCCGCTCGAAAGTCCCTGCTCTCTAGCAGGGACTTTCGAGGGGGTAAAAAGTTTCGCATGAACTAATTTCAGTACCGGCTCTTTTTGGTGTGAACGAGACAAAAGAGTTCTCATGAACCTTTGTGGGAAAAGTACCGCAGTGTGAACGCGCCTAATGGGTCCGTTTGGGTATGGTCACGTCCCTCACAGTACCCAAGTATGGGAAAAGAGAAATGTCCATCGAGGCGTTCTGGGGCAGCAGACAGGTCTTCTCTGTGTTAGAGTGTTACTCGCTACTAGGGTTGCCAGAAACTGACCATGATCAAAATCGATTATTCGGCAGCCCTGGTGAATAATAATCGATTATTCAACTGATATTATATATATATATATTTTGGTTGAAACTAAGCCAGAAAAAAAAAAAATACATAAATAATAAAAAAAAAAGATATATAAATAAAATCGATTTTTAAAAATAATATTCGATTATGGAGACTGTAGCGAATATTCGAATAATCGCTGGCATCTCTACTCGCTACAGGGTGCACTTTGAGGGTTAGTGACTGCAGACCGTTCACACGCAGAAGCTTCAGAACACAAGGGGACGGGTCAGAACCAGAGAGGCAGGACATGGGACCTTTAAGCTTGAACAGACATCTTTGATATAGCGCGTGGCAAAATATAGATTTCATATCGTTATAGGGAGGCTGTGGCTCAGTGCGCTAATTCATCAAACCGTCTTTAATGGTGCTTTTTTTTGTGGTGTTTTATTTGATAGTAGTTTATGTATGACCGGTGAACAAGTGGGTGACTTTCAGCGTCTCTTAATGCTCATTTAGCAGATTAGGAGACAGACATTTCCCTTAAGGAGCTGGAGGAGACCAAAGAGCTAAAAGAGAGATGTCAATTCAACACGTGGACACAAAAAGCTCTTGAAACCCATTGCATTGTGGGTAATGTAGGCCGCTTTTGACAGAATGCACGGACAATATTTCGGTGACTTTGATCCCTTTGACTGTGCTCAATGTGTCATGAGGAATGATTGTCACAACACGGTGACAGGTTCCTGTTGGAGACACATGAGAGAAGATATGTGTGGATGTGAGGAGGACGATGTGTTCACTGCCCGCAGGACGTTTCAGCTGTGTGTACTGCAAGAAAGCAGCCTCTTCACATTAGGTGGTCTTCTTCCAATGTGGGGATCCTCTCTGTTGGCCTTTTGGCCGCCGGTTATTTTTCTCTGATAGCATTTACTCCTCCAACGCTAGACTTCTGATTGATTTGACCTTCCGGACGCGCCGTGGAGAAGCAGGATTATTTCAGCCGCTGTCGAGACTTTTACTTTCAAGCAGTCACTGAAAAACCGTTTTATCTCTGGAGGTTTAAAGAGAGAATCGCTGAGAGTTAACGTGTTTACGGTTAGTCTCAGGAAATTGGTTTTCAAAGAGTATCGAGTCTTAAAGAATCTGTGTTTTTGATATAAAGAAACTGAGACGGCGAGAAGTCTTATCGTGAATGAAGACGAAATGAAAAACCAGTCATCGCTCCGAAGAGAGAAACCATCCTTCATTTTATCTGTGTAATATTTTACTGAGGTTTTATTAAAAGGCAGTTTTATGTATAATATATTAGGATTCCCTTTCAACTTGATATGAGAAATATCTTTTAATTAACACCCATGCATGCTGTCCACATCTCTTCCTTAAAACCTCAATTGAAAAGCCAATTAAAAATGTCTTGTAATAATTATAGTCCATAAATCAATCCATTATTTTCCCCATGAAAGTTCATTAGGAAGCCTTACGGAAAAAGCCCCTTAATATTAGCGATAAGAAATGTAATTAGTATAAAACAATCAAGCATTTTAACCCTAACACCCACAATGCATCTGTACCATTAAACGTGCTTTTTCATCCAGGCGTGGCTGTAATTTCAGCTCCGGGTGTTTCCCTTTGAAACGCCTTTTTTAAAATGGGAAAACCCAATTGAAATCCCATAATATATTATAACGCATTCATTTTAATCATTTGTAGATAAGATTGTGCAGCCGTTCTGCCTTTATCTGGCCGATTTGAAGAGTTTTGGAATCCATTAGAATACGGATAAAACCCAACCGAACCCATTTTAAATCTGTTTTATAATCCATTAATGTCTTTGTCTAACCCTAAAAACCAAAAAGGCAAGCACGTAGAGTTATGGCTACTTAAACAAGGAAAAGTCCGAATAAATACATTTACCATCCAATGACTGTCTGGTGTTGCTGCTATATAAGGACTAACCGTCTCATGTCACAGGGTTGTCTTGTTAATGTCCTGCACACACTTGAGTGGATAAAGAAACCACATTTATGATCTTTATTTTCCCCGGCTCAACATCTCCACGCATTGATGAACAGTTCCTCCTCACTGCGGCTATAAACTCGTCTTTATGTCCCGTCGCTCCTGGTTCTGTCCTCGGGATAAAGAGCGGCTTCTGTGCTGATGCTGATGAATTCTTCATGACCAAACAACCGGCCGAGGCCCAGCCATACATTTATTTATCCGGCAGGAATTGATTAGACCAATATGTTCACAGCCCGAGACGATTTATAATTTAGTGCTGCTGCATTTTTTATTCTGCGGCCGTCATACATCATCGTCTGAAGCTTGTCTGCTGCTTTCTTCGTTTATTCTGCGGCCTTTTTGTCCAGTGAAGCCTCAGCAGATCACGTTCCCTCCGCAAGAAGCCAAAGGTTTTAGAGAGGCCCTTTTCTGCTGTTTGAGATGTTCCCTTTACTGTAGTGTGTTCTATAGCTTTTAGTGCATGTAAGTAAATGGTCTAAAGGCTTAAGTCCCTGTGTCCCCGTCACCTACACGTCACCACCGCTAAGCTAAAGGTGGCTAATGTTGGGCTATAAAGGAACTACAGCACGGTCACATGACTTCACGTCACCACCGCTAAGCTAAAGGTGGCTAATGTTGGGCTATAAAGGAACTACAGCACGGTCACATGACTTCACGTCACCACCGCTAAGCTAAAGGAGGCTAATGTTGGGCTATAAAGGAACTACAGCACGGTCACATGACTTCACGTCACCACCGCTAAGCTAAAGGAGGCTAATGTTGGGCTATAAAGGAACTACAGCACGGTCACATGACTTCACGTCACCACCGCTAAGCTAAAGGCGGCTAATGTTGGGCTATAAAGGAACTACAGCACGGTCACATGACTTCACGTCACCACCGCTAAGCTAAAGGAGGCTAATGTGGGGCTATAAAGGAACTACAGCACGGTCACATGACTTCACGTCACCACCGCTAAGCTAAAGGCGGCTAATGTTGGGCTATAAAGGAACTACAGCACGGTCACATGACTTCACGTCACCACCGCTAAGCTAAAGGAGGCTAATGTTGGGCTATAAAGGAACTACAGCACGGTCACATGACTTCACGTCACCACCGCTAAGCTAAAGGAGGCTAATGTTGGGCTATAAAGGAACTACAGCACGGTCACATGACTTCACGTCACCACCGCTAAGCTAAAGGAGGCTAATGTTGGGCTATAAAGGAACTACAGCACGGTCACATGACTTCACGTCACCACCGCTAAGCTAAAGGCGGCTAATGTTGGGCTATAAAGGAACTACAGCACGGTCACATGACTTCACGTCACCACCGCTAAGCTAAAGGAGGCTAATGTGGGGCTATAAAGGAACTACAGCACGGTCACATGACTTCACGTCACCACCGCTAAGCTAAAGGCGGCTAATGTTGGGCTATAAAGGAACTACAGCACGGTCACATGACTTCACGTCACCACCGCTAAGCTAAAGGAGGCTAATGTTGGGCTATAAAGGAACTACAGCACGGTCACATGACTTCACGTCACCACCGCTAAGCTAAAGGTGGCTAATGTTGGGCTATAAAGGAACTACAGCACGGTCACATGACTTCACGTCACCACCGCTAAGCTAAAGGTGGCTAATGTTGGGCTATAAAGGAACTACAGCACGGTCACATGACTTCACGTCACCACCGCTAAGCTAAAGGAGGCTAATGTTGGGCTATAAAGGAACTACAGCACGGTCACATGACTTCACGTCACCACCGCTAAGCTAAAGGAGGCTAATGTTGGGCATAATGACTTAGTCGCCTCATTTAGACACTTGTTTGTAACATCCGTGTTTAAATCCAACAGTGGGGTATTTACTGACGTATTTTATGTCGTAGAATTAAAATATCTTCAGCTTGTGCCATAGACCTTGTTTCAGGCTAACAACCAAAAGCACATTCAGAAAACCATTGTCAAAGTCAAAGTCAGCTTTATTGTCAATAATTCTACATGTTGTACATCCAGAAATATCAAAATATCGTTTCTCGAGGTCCTACAGTGTGACATATATACATCAAACAACAACAAAAAGGGCCAAGATAACCGACTTTGATTTGATTTTAGGATTCATGTGCATTGTGAACCCTCAGCACCGTCTTGCAGGTTACCTGCAAGACTGTGTGTGTGTGTGTGTGTGTGTGTGTGTGTGTGTGTGTGTGTGTGTGTGTGTGTGTGTGTGTGTGTGTGTGTGTGTGTGTGTGTGTGTGTGTGTGTGTGTGTGTGTGTGTGTGTGTGTGTGTGTGTGTGTGTGTGTGTGTGTGTGTGTGTGTGTGTGTGTGTGTGTGTGTGTGTGTGTGTGTGTGTGTGTGTGTGTGTGTGTGTGTGTGTCCAGAATTGCAATGGGACCTGATTAGTCTCGCATCACATTTGTGAGAATCCATTCAGTGCCGGAGGAGGCTGGAAAAAGTTCCTCACACATCGATCTGACTCCATGTTGGCTCACAGTTTGAGATCTGCATGATTAAGTTGAACATCAGCAGGAGAGGACTCTTTAAAGTAGAGACACTACATACTGATATACACCTGAACATGAGCAGGAGAGGACTCTTTAAAGTAGAGACACTACATACTGATATAGACCTGAACATCAGCAGGAGAGGACTCTTTAAAGTAGAGACACTACATACTGATATACACCTGAACATCAGCAGGAGAGGACTCTTTAAAGTAGAGACACTACATACTGATATAGACCTGAACATCAGCAGGAGAGGACTCTTTAAAGTAGAGACACTACATACTGATATAGACCTGAACATCAGCAGGAGAGGACTCTTTAAAGTAGAGACACTACATACTGATATACACCTGAACATCAGCAGGAGAGGACTCTTTAAAGTAGAGACACTACATAATGATATACACCTGAGCATCAGCAGGAGAGGACTCTTTAAAGTAGAGACACTACACACTGATATACACCTGAACATCAGCAGGAGAGGACTCTTTAAAGTAGAGACACTACATACTGATATACACCTGAACATCAGCAGGAGAGGACTCTTTAAAGTAGAGACACTACATACTGATATACACCTGAAATATCAGCAGGAGAGGACTCTTTAAAGTAGAGACACTACACACTGATATACACCTGAACATCAGCAAGAGAGGACTCTTTAAAGTAGAGACACTACATACTGATATACACCTGAACATCAGCAGGAGAGGACTCTTTAAAGTAGAGACACTACATACTGATATACACCTGAACATCAGCAGGAGAGGACTCTTTAAAGTAGAGACACTGCATACTGATATATACCTGAACATCAGCAGGAGAGGACTCTTTAAAGTAGAGACACTACATACTGATATACACCTCAAAATGAACAAATAGGGACTCTTTAAAGACACGTCAGATAAGCATCGATCTTTCTGTAGTATATCTTTAAAAAGTGACCAATGTCCCTCCGATCTGTCTCTCTGGCCTCCTTTTCAAATACAGTAATTGTCTTCCTCCACCAGAGTGTGTGTGTTCGTGTCTCGCTGCCTCTTTATCTCTGAAACGCAGCGTCTTCACTGAGGCCTTTATTCCTCGAGCAGCAGCTGAACTCAGCAGGAGTCTGAGAGCCAAACCCCTCTTTGTCTTTGAGACGGCCTCGAACAACTCTGTGAAATATTATTGAACGGAGAGTGTTGAGAAGCTGCAGGATCAACACCGCCGGGTGAGAGGAAAACAAAACGTGGTGTAATAAAGAAAGGAATGAGTTAAAAAGGAAAAAGGCGTAAAACAGGAAAACCACTTTTTAACAGAATTCAATACTTTATTTATCCTGGGGGGAATTGTGTTTGTTCCAGTTTATTCAAAATAAAAACGAAATCAAATGTGTATATAAACAAAGGAAGTTTAAAGGTGGGGTAGGTCATTTTGGAGAAACCGGCTCGAGTGCTAGAATTTGAAAATACACAGCCGGAAGAAATCTGCCCCTCCCCCACAGAGCCCCTCCCCCACAGAGCCCCTCCCCCACAGAGCCCCTCCCCCACAGAGCCCCTCCCCCAACACACACGGACACGCACATGACCAATGAGGGCACGAGATCAGTGTGTGCCCCGATGGAAGGCTGACAGGCAGGTAGGCCATCCAGTTGCTTTAGCCGGCTCAGATGATTGGTCGTGCTTTTTACAGCGCCACGGCTTCGGGACGTTAAGAGCATTCCGTGGAATATAACAACAAGTGTATCTCGAGCCGGTTTCTCAAACTTACCCCACCTTTAAGTACAACTATGTATAGTGTAACAGGACGGGGCAGATAAAGAGAAAGGCGGTAGTGAAGCAGTCACGACAGAGGCCGTGTTCAAATCCAAAAAAAGAGGCTTTATTGCTGTTAAACTAAAAAATACCTTTAACGATAGAAAGGCTAACGAAGCCGGGCCGCTAACCGACTTACCAGCTGTTTCCCCACGCTGGGAGTCTCCTGCTCCCGCCATGTGCCACACACAACTGAGCACCTCTGGGTGCTTCGTCTCCCTCGAGGGAGTGATCAGCACCAGGTGCGAGGTCTCCCCACCTGGTGCTAACACTGCTACTTGGCAGCGGGTGGAGCCACCTGTTGGGAATGTAGTGTCTCCCACTACCCTGCCTCTCAGGCTGCGGCCCCACGAGGACGAATTTGGTCGTTTGCGTTACTGTTTAGTGTCGTACAGACCGTTCGGCCGCACGAGGACGACCGAATACGGCACTAAACGACTGAGGAAACGATAACGGGTCCCACAGGCAACGCTCGGGGGGTCCAACGGCTCCGTGTGTGCGAACATCCGAACATTTTCAGATCACTGATAGTGAATGCGCATTAGCCCCGCCTCTTCTGCTCACCTCCGCTTCCCCCGCGCCATTGCTGAAGTGTTTCGCCACCAACAAGCAACAACAATTTTGTCCGGAAGATTTAAACTTTAATACACGTTGACTGGCGAAAAACTCTGCCCGGTTCCCTCGGCTCCCACCGCGGAGAATAAACAGAAGGGCAACCATGACAACCATGCTTCTTCTGCTTTGGTGGAGGAAGTTACAGCGCCACCTACAGGCTCCTGCATGTACTGCAGCTTCTCCAGCGGTTGGAGCTAGACGGAGCGTCTCGTGTGGGCAGACTCTATCCAGATAACTATCGCGTGTGGACGGAAGCTTGTTTGCGTTAATCCTTTGCGTTTAGCCGTTTTCGTCCTCGTGCGGCCGCAGCCTCAGTCCCTTACAATAGGAAGTAAAAGCGTGCAAAAAATAAATAAATACAATATTTATATCAAAAGATAAGTAAAGATGTCACCCTGTACTTTAATATACACCAAAAATAAATATGTGAAAGTGTTTTTATTACAGTATGAGTGTCTATTGACTCTTAGAATAATAATTGCCATGTTATAAACCTTATAATTAGGGTTAGTCTATGCATGGTGCAGCTGAGTGTCTCTGTGTTGGGGGACGGGATGTTTCTGGACAGGTGTGGACGGAGTTGCTCGTAAACAGTCGGTGAGAATCGATCAGAGGACAAAGGACACTTGAGGATCTGTCCTCCTCCCAACACAACACCGATGTACCGCCTGCAGCTCGGAGCGCGTTCATCCAGGGACACGCTATAATCCAGAAGATTTATCTACATTTTGACTGCATTCATGGCTGCCGGTTAATGAATTCACATCCAATTACTTCCCCTCTTTGTAGCCATGTGCTGCTGGTGCGTGAAGAACACCCTCCAGATGCACCGAGGAGAGCATGCATTTAATAACATGATGAGAAGAAGATACTGATGTTATTCATCGTGTTAGAGAAGCTTTCTTTGGGCATCCAGAACATTCATATCAGTATGTAGTGTCTCTACTTTAAAGAGTCCTCTCCTGCTGATGTTCAGGTGTATATCAGTATGTAGTGTCTCTACTTTAAAGAGTCCTCACCTGCTGATGTTCAGGTGTATATCAGTATGTAGTGTCTCTACTTTAAAGAGTCCTCTCCTGCTGATGTTCAGGTGTATATCAGTATGTAGTGTCTCTACTTTAAAGAGTCCTCTCCTGCTGATGTTCAGGTGTATATCAGTATGTAGTGTCTCTACTTTAAAGAGTCCTCTCCTGCTGATGTTCAGGTGTATATCAGTGTGTAGTGTCTCTACTTTAAAGAGTCCTCTCCTGCTGATGTTCAGGTGTATATCAGCATGTAGTGTCTCTACTTTAAAGAGTCCTCTCCTGCTGATGTTCAGGTGTATATCAGTATGTAGTGTGTCTACTTTAAAGAGTCCTCTCCTGCTGATGTTCAGGTGTATATCAGTATGTAGTGTCTCTACTTTAAAGAGTCCTCTCCTGCTGATGTTCAGGTGTATATCAGTATGTAGTGTCTCTACTTTAAAGAGTCCTCTCCTGCTGATGTTCAGGTGTATATCAGTATGTAGTGTCTCTACTTTAAAGAGTCCTCTCCTGCTGATGTTCAGGTGTATATCAGTATGTAGTGTCTCTACTTTAAAGAGTCCTCTCCTGCTGATGTTCAGGTGTATATCAGTATGTAGTGTCTCTACTTTAAAGAGTCCTCTCCTGCTGATGTTCAGGTGTATATCAGTATGTAGTGTCTCTACTTTAAAGAGTCCTCTCCTGCTGATGTTCAGGTGTATATCAGTATGTAGTGTCTCTACTTTAAAGAGTCCTCTCCTGCTGATGTTCAGGTGTATATCAGTATGTAGTGTCTCTACTTTAAAGAGTCCTCTCCTGCTGATGTCCAGGTGTATATCAGTATGTAGTGTCTCTACTTTAAAGAGTCCTCTCCTGCTGATGTTCAGGTGTATATCAGTATGTAGAGTCTCTACTTTAAAGAGTCCTCTCCTGCTGATGTTCAGGTGTATATCAGTATGTAGAGTCTCTACTTTAAAGAGTCCTCTCCTGCTGATGTTCAGGTGTATATCAGTATGTAGTGTCTCTACTTTAAAAAGTCCTCTCCTGCTGATGTTCAGGTGTATATCAGCATGTAGTGTCTCTACTTTAAAGAGTCCTCTCCTGCTGATGTTCAGGTGTATATCAGTATGTAGTGTCTCTACTTTAAAGAGTCCTCTCCTGCTGATGTTCAGCTGTATATCAGTATGTAGTGTCTCTACTTTAAAGAGTCCTCTCCTGCTGATGTTCAGGTGTATATCAGTATGTAGTGTCTCTACTTTAAAGAGTCCTCTCCTGCTGATGTTCAGGTGTATATCAGTATGTAGTGTCTCTACTTTAAAGAGTCCTCTCCTGCTGATGTTCAGGTGTATATCAGTATGTAGTGTCTCTACTTTAAAGAGTCCTCTCCTGCTGAGGATGAGTGTTTGTCTGACGGTGAAACGCGTTCAGAAACGCCCTCTCTAACATCGGGATGATTATACAGCGTTAAGACTCAGCGACTCCTCCCCGGCACAAAGAGCCTCAAAAGAAACGTCCTGTAAGCCGCAGCGTTAAAACATCGCCCGTCATCCAATTGAGACAAATTACACCGTGTGAAGTTGCAGGGATGTAATTATGGAAGTGACACGGCGGGGAGCGAGGGGAAGAGATTCCACAGCCAGCAGCGAGGAGAGGAAGTGCGACGAGAACTCAAACCACACGGAGAAAACACTCTGTTACAAGTACAAGTATCACTAAAGGTAAAGTGAGTAAGAATGAACAACAACATGTATGTAAAGAAATACACTTTCCATTGTTCAATCTTTTTATGTTTTATTTGATGAATATTTCTAGATGCCAATGCGATGCTCTACTCCAGTACAAGTAGTAAAACCTCACTTTAAAAATACTCTGTTTCATGTACAAATATTATTTAAAGGGGACCTATCACGCAAAATGCATTTTGTGATGTCTTCTCTCCATCAAGATGTGTCCCCGGTGCGTCCCCGGTGTGTCCCCGGTGCGTCCCCGCTGTGTCCCCGGTGTGTCCCCGGTGCGTCCCCGGTGCGTTCCCGCTGTGTCCCCGGTGCGTTCCCACTGTGTCCCTGGTGTTTCCCCGATGTGTCCCCGGTGCGTCCCCGGTGTGTGCCTGGTGCGTTCCCGCTGTGTCCCCGGTGCGTCCCCGCTGTGTCCCCGGTGTCCCCCCGCTGCGTCCCCGGTGCGTCCCCGCTGTGTCCCCGGTGCGTCCCCGTTGTCCCCCCGCTGCGTCCCCGGTGCGTCCCCGCTGTGTCCCCGGTGCGTCCCCGATGTCCCCGCTGTGTCCCCCCGCTGTGTCCCCGCTGTGTCCCCGGTGCGTCCCCGATGTGTCCCCGGTGTCCCCGCGGTGTCCCCCCGCTGTGTCCCCGCTGTCCCCCCGGTGTGTCGGGGAACTCACGCAGCGTCAGGAAATAAACCCTCTCTCTTTTCCTCCGTACCCAAATCTCTAAAAACGGGAACAACGGAGCTGATCCAGATTTGCGTCCGATACGACGTAGCATCTGTGTAGGAGCCGCATTTAAGTTTATTTTGTTTTGATTTATTTGGAACCTTAATTAATGCATCTTTCTGTTTCAGTGAGAGGTGTGCTTTGCTCAGGCGAAGGGGGCGGGGCTTTACGTTGGAGGTGCGGTGTGTGACGGGGGGCAGCAGACGCAACCGTATGCTGAGTCAAGACAGGTTATTCAGATCTGCTGTTTAAGTTTATGATAAATAGTGTTTTCTTATTTTGTTTATGTTTTGCTGGAAATAAACGTTGAAAAGCAACTGAAACGTCCCGTGGATTGTGTTCTGCGAGTCTGACACCGCTTCCCAGGCCCACGCTCTACATGTGGCCAAGAACAATAACCTTTGAGGTGAAGGTTACAAGACAAACCTTTTGGGATTTTGGCCACTAACATCTGAAATGTGGACCCACGGGCCAATCAGAAAGCTGCCATCAGAAACAATGCCCGACTGTTCTGCACGTAATATGGTCGGTGTTTACATTAGCTTGTTAGCCTGTTCCATTCTTCTTCGTTTTCCGAAGCAGTGGCTTGGAAGCATACTTGGAAGTGACTTGGAAGTACGCGACTACCAAGCCAGCATCCTCGCGATTGAGAAACACCCAGTGAAGAGAGAAAACGCTGAACTGGGTCGAAGGTGGAATACCTAAGCAAATTATTCCCTAACACCCACTCCTATTTATTTATTTGTGTCGATGCTTTTACTGCAGTGAGAGTTGCCAAAGAAATGTCGTTGTACTTTGTTTGATGACAATAAAGAAATATTCTATTGATCAAAGTGACTTGTTTTTATCGTCAGTTGCTTCGTGCAGGGCCAGAAAGCTCTCACATCCTCGCGCTGTGGCGTGAAATCAAATTGCTTTTCAAAGACCCCCCCCCCCTTTATCCCGCTGCTGCCCGCTCATAATGTGAGTTGTGCAACGGCAGCAGGTAGAGAGCACTCCCTGCTAATACAACAGACCCAGATTTAGAGTTTCAAGTGCTCTACATCCGCAAATAGCTTTTCCATTAACGCTAACAAGCAGGAATATAGAGAGCGGTGAATCAGAACATCAACGGCGGTTTGTTGCCTCTTTATTTCCCCCGCATCCTTTCAAGCTCGAAAAGTATTAAATGGCTTTTGGGAAGTTGTCGTAAATAAAACTAGAGGAAAGAGCATTTACCTTTTTTAATTAAATCTCGCGTCCTCCCAAACAAAACCTCCAAGTCTGCAAACATCCTAACACCATTTTCATTCCATTTGTATTCGTCCCGCTCATGTTCGCAAAACTCAATGTACAGTAATTGCCAACAGAACATGTCTCTCCAACACACCATTGAGTGAAAAGGAGATTTAGTTTATCATGAGGCATTTAGCTTTTTTAAGCAATGCCAACATGTGCAATAAACACTGACTAATCACATGTAGCCTATAGTGCTATGCTGCGCTTAAACAAACACAAATAGAAACACAGTTCTTGAGTTGTTGGAAGGTAGACTTTATTTATTTTTGATGGAGCTATGCTAACCATTATATTTAAGATAAGCTATGCTAACAGTTTCCCTCTGCTTCCAGTGTTTGTGCTAAGCTACATGTGCTAACAGTTTCCCCCTGCTTCCTGTGTTTGGCCTAAGCTACATGTGCTAACATTTTCCCTCTGCTTCCAGTGTTTGTGCTAAGCTACATGTGCTAACAGTTTCCCTCTGCTTCCAGTGTTTGTGCTAAGCTACATGTGCTAACAGTTTCCCTCTGCTTCCTGTGTTTTTGCTAAGCTACATGTGCTAACAGTTTCCCTCTGCTTCCTGTGTTTTTGCTAAGCTACATGTGCTAACAGTTTCCCTCTGCTTCCAGTGTTTGTGCTAAGCTACATGTGCTAACAGTTTCCCCCTGCTTCCTGTGTTTGTGCTAAGCTACATATGCTAGCAGTATCCCCCTGCTTCCTGTGTTTGTGCTAAGCTACATATGCTAGCAGTTTCCCCCTGCTTCCTGTGTTTGTGCTAAGCTATCCCCTGCTTTCATTGCATTAAAAACACATACGTCTTTCGAATCCTACTTTTAGGGCATCTTCTGTTTCTTGTTTTTTGAAAAATGTTCTGCATTTTACTTCACAATTGATAATTATGGATGTTTAAAAAAAGGAAATATGTCCTCCACATCAGAACATATATATCTGTTAGCTAATATATTGCTTTTCACTTATCTTTGCAATACTTTAAAGTAACACTGGGTCATTTTCCTGATGGTAGCAACACGTATTCCTTCTTAAGGTTTAGCGGCAGGGAACATTGCAACATCACACACCAGGCTCTGTTTCTGCAGACATGAGGCTTAATCGTCTCGTTGGGAACGAACCAAAGAGCAAAGTGACCCGAGGCGTTTCAGAGAGGTTTCCCTGGAGGTCAGTCACTTCCTGTCGCTCATGAATAAAACATGCGCTCTGTTATCGACACGCTGCCAGGTGAAGTCTGCACCCGGTGAAGCCAGGCGTCCAACTGTCGAGGAAATAAACACAAAAGAGGACAAATTAGAGCGAGTAATAATAAGGGGAGGAAGGAAGGGAATTAGACGGCATCTGCTCATCATCCTATGCTGAGTCATTGTAGTGAAAGAGAGGCTTGATGCAAGTTCCACATCTATTTCAATATGAATACTGCTATATGTTTATTTTATTTGTTAATGTTATTATAGTTTTCTTAAAATCTGTGTTTTTAATCGTTTTACTTTTATGTATTCACAACGACACCAAGTCAAATCCCTGGTACGTGTCAACCTACCTGATTCTGATTCTGATGCAACGTTTAAAACCAACTGAAGGGTTTGTTTACTTTGGATCCACCTTATTCTTTGCCTGAACTAGAGCGCTTCCACATCGCATTATTTTGTGTTCCAACTTCTGTTTCAGAGCTTTTACTTTGTTTTGCATCGCCAGCTTTTTCATCCTTTACCTGCCAAATACATCGCATGACATGTTAGACGCTTTTATCCAAAGCGACTCACAGACTCAGTACTGTGGACAATCCCCACAGAAGCACTTTGGGGTGAAGCGTCTCAGGGACACCACGACATGCTGACTGCAGTGGGGTTTGAACCTGTGACCCCCTAATCCCAACACCTACGGACAACCCACTACGCCACACGCCCCCCCAAATAAAAATCATCCTACTTTTTTAGGCGCGAATGGAGACATTTAAGAGTCCCACTGTGTCATACGTTTATTCAAATAATGCATATTTTAGGACTGCAGGCGTTTGAAGCTGTCAGAAGAACGGTAGACACAGGTCTGCACTGGAAGTCTAACATAGTGGTGTTAGATCAGCGGTTCCCATCCTTTTTCAACGTAGGGCCCACTTAAGAATCTACATTTTTTTCGCAGCCCACATTCAACCATAAGCAATACGAAGGCAAAATAAAGTACTTTTTATTTTAAAATGAGCTGGCCATCAGAAACAAACAGACATTTTTATTACACGGTTTAGTTGAATTCCCGATTCTGATTGGTCAATTCAGAACATGTGACACGTTAATTCAGTAGAACAGACCGTTGCTAAGGACTGTAATGACCGTTGCTAAGCACTGTAATGACTGTTGCTAAGGACTGTAATGACCGTTGCTAAGCACTGTAATGACTGTTGCTAAGCACTGTAATGACCGTTGCTAAGCACTGTAATGACCGTTGCTAAGGACTGTAATGACCGTTGCTAAGCACTGTAATGACCGTTGCTAAGGAAGATCGAGAAAGAGAAAGGAAAAGGGGTCAAATAAAAAAAAAAATCTTAATAAGGAAAATGTTTCCACATAAATCATAATGTTTTGCAAATTATTTCGCGGCCCACTTGCGATGCCTTCGTGGACCACTAGGGGGCCCACAGTTTGGGAACCGCTGTGATAGTTTGCTAGTCACATCACATTACAATTGGCTGACGTTTTTATCCAAAGCGACGAAGAATAAGTGCAAAAACCAAAGAGAATCAAACTCCGAACAACAAGGAAAGTGCATATTCACTTCAAGCAGTCATACCATTGTAAGTGCGTGGAAATTAGATACAAGGCCTAAGCTAACTCTTTAAAGTGCGTTATACAAGTTAATAACAACCCAGTTAATAAGGATAACAATGACTTTTTATTATGTCTGGCTACATTTCATCAATAGTCCTTGAGATATTTCAGTCTGATATGTGATCACTGTTGATGCAACACGCTGTCATAGTGTTGTCGGACTCAGGGTCACAAAGGAACAAAGTCATTCAAACTTTAAACCGGTTTCAGAGCATCTGTTTCCTGCCGTCCCTACTCTCCTCTGTGTTGAGCAAACTTACTACACGGATGATAACCTTAAGCAAAACATGTTTTTAAATAAATGCAGAACCCTAAGACTGTCAGCCGAGAGGTTCATGTTTTATTCACACTTTGAAAAGCTTTAAATAGATCCAGCCTCTTCTTCACGAGTCTGACCTCACACATCATCAGGAGAAGGATTTCATATCTTAAAAATAGACTACTACTGGTTTCACTGTCTAGTATCTAGTGTCTCTACTTTAAAGAGTCCTCTCCTGCTGATGTTCAGGTGTATATCAGTAGGTAGTGTCTCTACTTTAAAGAGTCCTCTCCTGTTGATGTTCAGGTTTATATCAGTATGTAGTGTCTCTACTTTAAAGAGTCCTCTCCTGCTGATGTGCAGGTGTATATCAGTATGTAGTGTCTCTACTTTAAAGAGTCCTCTCCGGCTGATGTTCAGGTGTATATCTGTATGTAGTGCCTCTACTTTAAAGAGTCCTCTCCTGCTGATGTTCAGGTGTATATCAGTATGTGGTGTCTCTACTTTAAAGAGTCCTCTCCTGCTGATGTTCAGGTGTATATCAGTATGTAGTGTCTCTACTTTAAAGAGTCCTCTCCTGCTGATGTTCAGGTGTATATCAGTATGTAGTGTCTCTACTTTAAAGAGTCCTCTCCTGCTGATGTTCAGGTGTATATCAGTATCTAGTGTCTACTTTAAAGAGTCCTCTCCTGCTGATGTTCAGGTATATATCAGTATGTAGTGCCTCTACTTTAAAGAGTCCTATCCTGCTGATGTTCAGGTGTGTATCAGTATGTAGTGCCTCTACTTTAAAGAGTCCTCTCCTGCTGATGTTCAGGTGTATATCAGTATGTAGTGTCTCTACTTTAAAGAGTCCTCTCCTGCTGATGTTCAGGTGTACATCAGTATGTAGTGTCTCTACTTTAAAGAGTCCTCTCCTGCTGATGTTCAGGTGTATATCAGTATGTAGTGTCTCTACTTTAAAGAGTCCTCTCCTGCTGATGTTCAGGTGTATATCAGTATGTAGTGTCTCTACTTTAAAGAGTCCTCTCCTGCTGATGTTCAGGTGTATATCAGTATGTAGTGTCTCTACTTTAAAGAGTCCTCTCCTGCTGATGTTCAGGTGTATATCAGTATGTAGTGTCTCTACTTTAAAGAGTCCTCTCCTGCTGATGTTCAGGTGTATATCAGTACGTAGTGTCTCTACTTTAAAGAGTCCTCTCCTGGAGGGAACACAGTGATTCTATCCTTTGCAGGCCGTTTACTCAAACCTATAACACACGGGAAAGGGATAATCACAGAAAGCAGAATAGGGACTCTTTAAAGTAAAGGATCTGAATAGTTTTCCGTCAGAAAGTTATATATCTGTGACTCATTCAGAGCGGAAAGTGGAGCACTGGAGGGAAGGATTTGATTTCCCATGATGCATCACTGATAGCGGTATTTCACATGAATGTCACGCCGTCTCCCTCTCATGTTTCCGCAGAGGATAAACTCTCCAATGTTAGAAGAACCAGATCAATACGCCACATAGCCTGGTGTGTGTGTGTGTGTGTGTGTGTGTGTGTGTGTGTGTGTGTGTGTGTGTGTGTGTGTGTGTGTGTGTGTGTGTGTGTGTGTGTGTGTGTGTGTGTGTGTGTGGTGTGTGTGTGTGTGTGTGTGTGTGTGTGTGTGTGTGTGTGTGTGTGTGTGTGTGTGTGTGTGTGTGTGTGTGTGACAGGACAGTGTGTGTGTGTGAAAGTGAAAGTTTATTTTATGTACGTTGTTTACCTAAAGTAAATGGATTGATATTTCCAACATGTCTGGATTAGTGTTGTCACGGTACCAACATTTTGGTTTCGATACCGAGTCAAGAATTGCGATTCCGATTCTTTTTCGATACTTTTCTTAAAAAAAGGGAAACCGTCTTAAATGTAATTATTGTGCTTTATTTCACACCAGAACCAGAACACAAACTTTTAAACAATGAGAACAAAAAACTAAATAAATGACAAGAATTCGTATTAAATCAAATTAAGCATCATCTCAAACAACTTTTTTGTTTTATAAAATATATATTTTTTTATATTTTATTAACATGTAATAGTACAGTAATATAAATAATTATTGACAAAATGTATATTGCAGATGTTAGCCACATTGGTAAGTTAGCTAAAAAGATAGCCGTATTAGACGGGTAGTATTGCCATTAATTGCCTCGTTTGTCACAAAATAAATTACACTGGTTTGACTTAGATTTGAGGGCATGGTGTAATTATATTATCTATCACATTCGCCAACCTGTCTGTCTTTAAATTCTTTAAACAGCTCTGGATGCCGGTCGGCGGGTGCTTAGCCAAGTCTGATGTGTTGGCTCCCTTGGTCTGCAGGGATCTAAAAGATGTCTCACAGACGGGCCTCGTGGTGTCCGCAGGCTGGCCCTCACTGTCAGAGATATCGCTCAAATACTTCCACATTTCGCTTATGGCGTCTTTTTTGTCAACAAGCCGAGGCGCAGCGGCAGTTGCCCTCCCACTTGCAGCCAAGCTTCTCGCTTTCTCACATGCTCTGGCAGCTAGCGCGTGCACGAGAGAGGGGAGGGACTTAGAGTGTGCACGAGAGGGGCGGGACTGCAGGCACGGCTGCAGTGACGGCCCGTCCACACTACAGCGTCGACAGCGTCGAAAGCTCCAATCTGCCCATTCACTTTCAATGGGGTGACGTCACGTTGCCTCGCTTTTTCGCCGAACTGAATTGTGGGTAGCAGAGCGAGGCGTCTCCGCCGTCTCCGGCGTCAGAAGTTGAACAATGTTCAACTTCTGACGCCGGAGACGCCGGAGTAGCCAGCGCCAGCCAATCAAATCCCGTTTCCCAAAATCTGACAGCTCAAGCCGTAGCCAATCAAACCGCGTCTAAGCTGGGAGAGATATCCCGCCGTTCATTTCTATATTTCAAAAAAAGTCGGAGGAGAAACTAAATATCGCCGTAGCAACCACCCGGTGCTGTATGACCAGACCCTCTTCACCTCCCGGGATACAAACTGGAGGAACCAGCATGGAGGGAGGGTGGCAGAGGCAGTGGGGGAAACTGGTAGGGTTTCGCCTGTTTGGGGAGTTTATATATATATATATATATATATATATATATATTGCTTTGTATGTCGGGGGCGGGAGATTCATGTGATTGGTTGTTGGTCGCGTTGCTTGAATAAAATCCCCAAGCTCCAGACACGCCCAGCTCCAAGCTATTTTTGAAGCTGTAGTGAGGACGCTCCGTGAGTGGAAGCAGAGCGCTGAACACACACGGCTCTTAATAAAACGGCGCTTTCTCACCGGAGTCATTCTTAAAGTACCGATACTAATGAAACGGAGGAATAGTAACGTTTTTAACGGCAGGGTATCGCGGTACCTTTCAAGTATCGGTACACCGTGCAACACTAGTCTGTATCGCTGCTGACTCAAAGCTTGAGTTTCCTACAAATCATCAGTTTCCGAGAGGACAGTCCACGCTTTGAACATATCAAAGACAGGAAATCAGCCTCGAGTGAATTACGAATCAAAAACATGCTACATTTAGATTTAAAACCCAACGCTGGAGAAAAACAGGCAAAAAAACCTCAGTTTCTGAAAATAAAATCGATGTTTTCTAACAGAGTTAAGATGGAAAATCAGTGTCTTTTACTTATTTAGACCTTGAGTTCCTGTCGATGTTTGAATCTCTACCCATAAATAAACATAACGTATACAATTCAGATTCTAAACCCAATGGTGGGAAATCAACAGCAGAGACTAAAATCCATATTTTTAACAAAAGAAAGTTCAGCCATTTTCATTTGCTGTGTGTATCGCTGCTGCCTTGCAAATCTCTTACTTATTTATATCTTAAGTTTCCTGTAGAACAGTGCTTCTCAAAGTGTGGTCCGCGGACCTCTGGTGGTCCGTGAGCGCCCCCTAGTGGTCCGCGAGTATATTGGTAACATTTCAAATTTGAAAATAAATAAATACATTTAAGTTTCCGCACTCTCGCGGGAATATCTCCGCAATGGAGCGAGCTTAAGTTTCACTTTCGATTGCATGATATAGCCCAGCGCAACACCTTCATCACACATGTTGCCACTTGTTTGTACCATCTTCAGGCGATTTGTAATCTGTTATATATATTATAATATATAATATTTGTGGAGTTAGGTGGTCCGCGAGTGTTTTTTTATTGGTTAAGTCCTTGGTATGAAAAGGTTTGAGAA
Organism: Pseudochaenichthys georgianus; assembly: GCF_902827115.2. NCBI lineage: Eukaryota > Metazoa > Chordata > Actinopteri > Perciformes > Channichthyidae > Pseudochaenichthys > Pseudochaenichthys georgianus. Next base: position 31,599 of record NW_027262358.1, read on the forward strand.
ACACTGCTTCAGCTCCGCTCTGATCCAGAGGAGGGAATTATGTGCATTTTAAACCCCTGTTGTAAGATGCATGAGGGCGAGGAACCTGAACACAACACGCCTGCACACACTTCCTGTTTCCTCATGGCCTACGGAGGAGACGTGGGTTTGTGCTTTTCAACAAGTCCACTTTCCTTCAGTTTAATCGCTTCCTGTCCGCTGGGCTGAGATCACAAGCTGAAGAGTGCTTGACTCTGTGACGTGACATATGCTTTTTGACTTTGAGTGGAACTCGTACTCGTCGTGAAAACAAGCACCGTTATATATTATTTAATGTTTCTTGTTGCTTCAGTATCTGGAAGCTTAGTCGTCATGTTCTCGTCTGTTTTCCATTTTTAGAAAACCGGAGGTCTGCACACTGTAATTACAGACCATTCCACAGCTCTTCAAAGCACACACACACACACACACACACACACACACACACACACACACACACACACACACACACACACACACACACACACACACACACACACACACACACACACACACACACACACACACACACACACACACACACACACACACACACACACACGAATTTGTCGCTCTCCTCTCCGGCTTCATCCCCGCGGACTGTGAGATCAGACGCCAGACTGTACCTGTGACCTTGTGGAGGAGTTTTGTTTGTGTGGTATTGATTCTGCCTCTTCATTTAACCCTCCGTGTGTGTGTGTGTGTGTGTGTGTGTGTGTGTGTGTGTGTGTGTGTGTGTGTTTCAGATCTGTCGGAGAAGAAGAGCGACCTGAGAGTGTGCGATGACTCCAGCTGTCGGTACGGAGGCGTCTGCAGAGACGACGGCGCGCAGCTCAAATGTGTCTGCCAGTTCCAGGTATTAGAATCTAACTCACAGAACAGTGTCTGGGATACCCCCCCCCCCTGTTGTCATGGCGTCCGAACGGATCCGTCCACTGGCCAGCTGAGCGAACCCTGACATGT
>NW_027262359.1:0-18134 GCF_902827115.2 Pseudochaenichthys georgianus
TTTCTTCTTCTTGTCGTGTAGCCATGCCCGCATCTCTGGTCCTAAGTGGAAGAGGCTGGCTTCTGAGGGTGGTCTATATAGAGGGCAGGTGGTTATTATATGTTCAGGGTCACCGCACTCGCATGCAGAACGGTCTGCCAGGCCCCACGTCTTCATCGATGTTTTGAAGCGACCGACCCCAGTTCGTAGAGCTTCTGTCGAATCCCAGCGGACCAGAAACTCCTTCAGATCATGAGTTTTGACTTCTGAGACTTTGATGTCCAGACGTTTTCGAAGCAGTTTTTAAACCAACTCTGCACTAACTTTCATTTTGTGTGGTAGTGCAGCCTCGTCTCCAAAAGATCTTGATCTGTTTGGATTGAGGAAAATAACCTCATTAAACACATTGGAAGGGATTTAGACACGATGTGAAGTATTATTCACTTTAAAGGTCATCTCTACTGATCATAGTTCCATCGTTGAGGTCAACTAGAATACATTCACATTGTTCAATGTTCCAAATTGGTTTCTCACACAGCAACTCTGTATAGTCTGTGTATTCACTCTGTCCTACACGCCTTGTTGGAGCTCCTGCCCCCCTCTGTGAGCCCACTGTGCTCTGATTGGTCGAGCGACGTGCAGCGCGAAACTCATCCTGAGCACAAAAACACTCACAGCCGAAGTAAAAACAATACGTGTGGCTTGATATTGAGAAAGGTTTATAACGCTGTGAGAATCTGCGGAGAGCATTTCTCCACCATCCCAACGTAGAAGTCCGAAAAACGTTTACCCATTTAAACAGTCGTGGTGGATACCTTGTTTGTTTTAAACATCGTAAATACACAAACAACAATGAATGCTTACAGGTCGTGTCCCCGAATCTCCCGCTGGTCAAAGTAGGACCAGCGTGGCTCTTCAGTGCCCTGCGCTGAAAGGTTTGGGAAGCTTTGTTTCGTGAAAGGCTGGCAGAGGGTGCGGCCGTAGCTCTGGGCGTGGCTACTGGGTATCTCTACGCAGCGATACCCAGGAAGAAAACGATAAATGTCCACGAGGCGTTCTGGGGCAGCACAGACAGGTCTTCTCTGTGTTAGAGTTGTACTCGCTACAGGGTGCACTCTGAGGGTCTGTGACTCTGCAGACCGTGCAGAAGCTACAGGACACAAGGGGACGGGTCAGAACCAGAGAAGCACGACGTGGGACCTTTAACAGTGCAGGGAATGTTTGCAGATGGTGATGGATTGAATATTTAGGACTAATAAGTTGTTCAGGCCACCATCACATCTATTCTGTGGGGTTAGTTTGGCAGCCAGGGTTCGCCTTAAAACTGAATGGATAAAAGGACTCCGTATTACCTCGAGGACTAGAAACCCTTGAAACAAGTGGACAGTTATACGTTCCTGGGTTCAGCATCATTCGGTCACGGTCATCACATCCAAGCATCTCGGTGAACAAAGGGCCAGTCGACGGCATTTCTTTGAGGAGACGGAGGTGAAGCTCCTGGTCTAAGAAGCAGAAGAGAGGCTCCTGACTGGAAGCAGCCCGGCTCAGTGAGTGGACGCCTGGAGGGCTCAGCAGGGAGTCGTTAAAGCATTCGAGCTTCATCCTGTTTACGAGCGTCAGTGATGGAAGTGCTGGCTGAGAGCCGAGGACCGAGCCCTCAGTCGACCTGCATCACATCCGCTGACCACACGAGCTGCTGCACCGCGAGCCACACGCACATCTGAGGTTTCCATGGAGACGTCTAACTCTGAACTGCCTGGTGCCACTTGATCCGGCCCACGGGGGTCCTGGGAGGGTGGGGGTTATTTGAGTTGGTTTTGTAAGGGAACTGTTCTTTCACGAGGTGTCTTGTCTTTCTGTGCTTCTGCTTAAATCGATAAAACATGTGTTCACAAAAACCGATGGAGACGTCCGATCACCAGGTTGCTTTTGACTCCACAGCCATAGTGCCTACAGACGTGCGTACGTTGAAAACAGGGGCACAGAAACACCTCGACGTGCGAGCGACCGCTACTGTGGACTGCAAACATGAATGTCCCCCTGATAAACAAAGTCCCTGAGTGTCCTTCTGGTGTGTTTCGGCAGCACTGAGACACACGGGGACACCATGCCTTAACCTGAACTTGGCGAGTCAGAACCCACAGGTCCTCTCAGTGCAGCCGACATGGTGCCGTTCGGAGGAAGACCGGTGATTCTCCAGAACTCACAGAGGGACAAATGGGACTAACATTTTTACTTTGCAAACATTTTCTACAATAAATACACATTTCCTTTTGGGGCACAGCCTTGTGTCCTCCTCCTCTGTAACTCCTGTTGTCTCTGCAGGTCTCTCAGCCTCGGCCTCCCTGGTCTCCCTGTCCTGGATGGTGGCCTCGTATCAGAAGGTTCTGCGGGACTCGCGGGACGACAAGCTGCCGATGAGCTACAAGGCGGTGCTGGTGCAGATCCTGTGGCACCTCTTCACCATCGGAGCCCGCACGCTGGCCTTCGCTCTGTTCGCCTCCGTGTTCCCGCTCTACTTCGGCGTCTTCGTGGTGGCGCACTGGTGCGTCATGACCTTCTGGATCATCCAGGGCGAGACGGACTTCTGCATGTCCAAGTGGGAGGAGATCATCTACAACATGATGGTGGGCATCGTCTACATCTTCTGCTGGTTCAGCGTGAGGGAGGGCCGCACCCGCTGCCGGCTGCTGATCTACAGGTTCAAGTCCCCTACGTGGTGTCCTTATTGGGGTTAAAGGTCACCTATCATGCACAATCCACTTGTTCATGTCTCTTCCACATCAACATGTGTCCCCTCTTCTTCATGTCTCTTCTACATCAACATGTGTCCCCTCTTCTTCATGTCTCTTCTACATCAACATGTGTCCCCTCTTCTTCATGTCTCTTCTACATCAACATGTGTCCCCTCTTCTTCATGTCTCTTCTACATCAACACGTGTCCCCTCTTCTTCATGTCTCTTCTACATCAACATGTGTCCCCTCTTCTTCATGTCTCTTCTACATCAACACGTGTCCCCTCTTCTTCATGTCTCTTCTACATCAACATGTGTCCCCTCTTCTTCATGTCTCTTCTACATCAACATGTGTCCCCTCTTCTTCATGTCTCTTCTACATCAACACGTGTCCCCTCTTCTTCATGTCTCTTCTACATCAACATGTGTACCCTCTTCTTCATGTCTCTTCTACATCAACATGTGTCTCCTCTTCTACATCAACATGTGTCCCCTCTTCTTCATGTCTCTTCTACATCAACACGTGTCTCCTCTTCATCATGTCTCTTCTACATCAACATGTGTCCCCTCTTCTCCATGTCTCTTCTACATCAACATGTGTCCCTTCTTCTTCATGTCTCTTCTACTGAAGTAACAGACAGAGAATCAGCACTTTGGAAACAGGGCTGAAACAGAGGGGATTATGGGTAATGCTGCAATGATCTGTTTGGTGTTTCAGCCAATCAGAGACAGGCTCTGGATATATCTGAGACCTGTGATATATCGATGAAGAACAGTATGATAGGGGACCTTTAAAGCTCTTAATGTCTTCCCCGTTTGTAAAGCACTTTGAATTGCCTTGTGCTGAAAGGTTCTGTATGAATAAACCTGCGTTGCCTTACAGCCTGACGGTTCTGCTGGAGAACGTGTTCCTCACCGCCGCCTGGTACCTTCACCGAGGCCCCTCTTCCTCGGAATCCTACGCTGTCGCCATGGTGTGCGTCGTGTCCAGCAGCTACGCTTTGGGCAGCTTCTTCATGTGTGTTTATTACTGCCTGCTGCACCCCGACGGGCCCGTGTGGGGGTGGCGGCCGGTGGTGGAGAAGGAGGATTTGCCCGTGGAGTTGCTAGCTTCCCCGGCGGTTAGCCTCCCGCCGGACGTGGTTAGCAGCCCCCCCAGAACCCTGCAGAGGACTAAAGGGCCGGATTATTCGGGGGTGGACGGAGACGTGTTTCAGGTTCGGCCTCAGCGGGGGGTCCAGGCTCCGGTTCCCAGCCTCTCCCCGCGCACAGAGGGGCCCGTGATCCGGATAGATCTGCCCAGGAAGAAGTACCCGGCCTGGGACGCTCACTTCATCGACCGCCGGCTGCGTAAAACCATCCTCGTGCTGGAGAGCGCGGCGCCCGTCACGCCCCGGATCCAGTACCGCTGCCTGGCCACGCCCAAAGAGGTGATGGAGTACGAGACCACGGTGTGACGCCTTCAATGAGATCAGACTCAACTCAACGCCGCCGTGTGGAATAAAGACTCTCGCCGCGTTTCTCTCGGAGACAAACGGGCGGAGGAAGCGACGGAGTGTGGTGTCCCTTTTTATTGTTTTTTTTTACAGAAGCAAAGTGCTGTGTGGTGTTTGATGCTGGTGATGGTGCATATTCCTGGTTACTGTATCAGTTCTCAGGTCAGGAAGTGGTACAGGAAGTGGTACAGGAGGGGGTACAGGAAGTGGTACAGGAGGGGGTACAGGAAGTGGTACAGGAGGGGGTACAGGAAGTGGTACAGGAGGTGGTACAGGAAGTGGTACAGGAGGGGGTACAGGAGGTGGTACAGGGGGGGGTACAGGAGGGGGTACAGGAGGTGGTACAGGAGGTAGCACAGGAAGTGGTACAGGAGGGGGTACAGGAAGTGGTACAGGAGGGGTACAGGAGGGGGTACAGGACGGGGTACAGGAGGGGGTACATGAGGTGGTACAGGAGGGGGTATGGGAAGTAGTACAGGAGGGGGTACAGGAAGGGGGTACAGGACGGGGTACAGGAGGGGGTACAGGAAGGGGGGTGATGGCCAGCTGCACATCCTCTCACAGAGACGGCCTTCAACATGCAGGAGTATCTATAGAACTGGACCAGATGTAGAGCTGCAACAAGAGGGGTGTGGGTGAGCTACAGTTAGCCACCCTTAAAGGTGGGGTAGTTAAGTTTGAGAAACCGGCTCGAGATCGCTAGAATTTGAAAATACACAACCGGAGAAAATCTGCCACTTCCTCACAGAGCCCCTCCTCCAACACACACGAACGCGCACATGACCAATGAGGGCACGAGGTAAGTTTGTGCCCCGATGGAAGGCTGACAGGCAGGTAGGCCATCCAATCAACATGCAGATTGGTTGTGCTTTTTACAGTATTACGGCTTCTACGGATGACATTTTTTTATGGATTTTTTGTCAAAGCACTTAAGATATTAATTCCTATCGGGATGTTAAGAGCATTCCATGGAATATAACAAAAAGTGTATCTCGAGCCGGTTTCTGAAACTTACCTACCCCACCTTTAATTATAATATTGAAAAAATATGTTTTAAAATCATTACAAACATTTACAGGACACAGTTTTGGAATCAAACCATCATCTCAAGGTGGTGAATCCCTCAAGAGGAAAGTAAGAAGGACAGCCTTTCAATTTGACTTTGAAGTATTGCCATTTCTGTGCAAGACGCTTTTCTTCAGCACGTCTTCTGGTCATGTTCACCATCCAGGCTCACAGGGGTGTTTCATTAAAAGTGACTGCAACCAGAATACATGCTGAAATATTTAATTTGCACGGTTAAAAGTCAAATTGAAGTGTCCTCGTCCCTCTTTTTGTGTCTAAACGATTAGTTTACAATATGATAATGCGATTCGATGATATGATAGGATTTAATAGTCTGCGGGTGAATCCAAAATGAAAACAGACTTAGTTGCAGCCCTATGTAGAAGAGTGAGAGCATGTACACGTTAAACACACAATCAGAACTCACTGATCGTAATCCCCTGATGTTGAAGGAGTCTCCGCTTCTCGCCTGAAAAGCAACATTTGAGTTGAATGTAAAAAACTGTTGGAAATGTGATTATCGGTGAAAAGGCTCCGAGCGTTTTCACGTTAGTGGGATTTACAACATTCCTGTGGTTCTGATCTGTTTTTGTAAAAGTAAGCTAGGACAATAAAGAGATTTGTGTTGACGTCTGTTCAACACACCTCCATGCAGAGTGTGTGTGAACACTGTAGGATTTATTAAGTACGGAAGGCCGACAGGCGCAAACACGCTACAACGACCCAGAACACAGCTTCAGGAAGGATGCGGATATAAAACCCAAATGTTCCACATGAAGAAACATCTTCAGCAACAACACGTGCAGCGTTTAGAGAACATTCAGCAACTTGAGGAGACATGCGCAGCGTTTACTAAAAGACCAGGGGACACTAAAGAGTGACGCACACAGCTGGGAGACCAGGGGACACTAAAGAGTGACACACACAGCTGGGAGACCAGGGGACACTAAAGAGTGACACACACAGCTGGGAGACCAGGGGACACTAAAGAGTGACGCACCCAGCTGGGAGACCAGGAGACACTAAAGAGTGACGCACACAGCTGGAGACCAGGGGACACTAAAGAGTGACGCACACAGCTGGGAGACCAGGGGACACTAAAGAGTGACGCACACAGCTGGGAGACCAGGGGACACTAAAGAGTGACGCACACAGCTGGGAGACCAGGGGACACTAAAGAGTGACGCACACAGCTGGGAGACCAGGGGACACTAAAGAGTGACGCACACAGCTGGGAGACCAGGGGACACTAAAGAGTGACGCACCCAGCTGGGAGACCAGGGGACACTAAAGAGTGACGCACACAGCTTGGAGACCAGGGGACACTAAAGAGTGACGCACACAGCTGGGAGACCAGGGGACACTAAAGAGTGACACACACAGCTGGGAGACCAGGAGACACTAAAGAGTGACGCACACAGCTGGGAGACCAGGGGACACTAAAGAGTGACACACCCAGCTAGGAGACCAGGGGACACTAAAGAGTGACACACACAGCTGGGAGACCAGGAGACACTAAAGAGTGACGCACACAGCTGGGAGACCAGGGGACACTAAAGAGTGACACACCCAGCTAGGAGACCAGGGGACACTAAAGAGTGACACACACAGCTGGAGACCAGGGGACACTAAAGAGTGACACACACAGCTGGGAGACCAGGGGACACTAAAGAGTGACGCACACAGCTGGGAGACCAGGGGACACTAAAGAGTGACGCACACAGCTTGGAGACCAGGGGACACTAAAGAGTGACACACCCAGCTAGGAGACCAGGGGACACTAAAGAGTGACACACCCAGCTGGGAGACCAGGGGACACTAAAGAGTGACACACACAGCTGGGAGACCAGGGGACACTAAAGAGTGACGCACACAGCTGGGAGACCAGGGGACACTAAAGAGTGACGCACACAGCTGGGAGACCAGGGGACACCAAAGAGTGACGCACACAGCTGGGAGACCAGGGGACACCAAAGAGTGACACACCCAGCTAGGAGACCAGGGGACACTAAAGAGTGACACACACAGCTGGAGACCAGGGGACACTAAAGAGTGACACACACAGCTGGGAGACCAGGGGACACTAAAGAGTGACGCACCCAGCTGGGAGACCAGGGGACACTAAAGAGTGACGCACACAGCTTGGAGACCAGGGGACACTAAAGAGTGACGCACCCAGCTGGGAGACCAGGGGACACTAAAGAGTGACGCACACAGCTGGGAGACCAGGAGACACTAAAGAGTGACGCACACAGCTGGGAGACCAGGGGACACTAAAGAGTGACACACCCAGCTAGGAGACCAGGGGACACTAAAGAGTGACGCACACAGCTGGGAGACCAGGGGACACCAAAGAGTGACACACCCAGCTAGGAGACCAGGGGACACTAAAGAGTGACACACACAGCTGGAGACCAGGGGACACTAAAGAGTGACACACACAGCTGGGAGACCAGGGGACACTAAAGAGTGACGCACACAGCTGGGAGACCAGGGGACACTAAAGAGTGACGCACCCTGCTGGGAGACCAGGGGACACTAAAGAGTGACGCACACAGCTGGGAGACCAGGGGACACTAAAGAGTGACGCACACAGCTGGGAGACCAGGGGACACTACAGAGTGACGCACACAGCTGGGAGACCAGGGGACACTAAAGAGTGACGCACACAGCTAGGAGACCAGGGGACACTAAAGAGTGACGCACACAGCTGGGAGACCAGGGGACACTAAAGAGTGACGCCCACAGCTGGAGACCAGGGGACACTAAAGAGTGACGCACACAGCTGGGAGACCAGGGGACACTAAAGAGTGACACACACAGCTGGGAGACCAGGGGACACTAAAGAGTGACGCACACAGCTGGGAGACCAGGGGACACTAAAGAGTGACGCACACAGCTTGGAGACCAGGGGACACTAAAGAGTGACGCACACAGCTGGGAGACCAGGGGACACTAAAGAGTGACGCACCCTGCTGGGAGACCAGGGGACACTAAAGAGTGACACACATAGCTGGGAGACCAGGGGACACTAAAGAGTGACGCACCCTGCTGGGAGACCAGGAGACACTAAAGAGTGACGCACCCTGCTGGGAGACCAGGGGACACTAAAGAGTGACGCTGCATGTGTCCTCAAGGTGCTGAAGATGTCTCTTGGTGTGTTTTGGAGCATTTGTGTTTCTATATCTGCGTCCTTTCTGCACCCGTCGGCCTCCGTACGTACAGGGTGATGGTCAGGTGAACTGTTTGATGGACAGGGGACAGGAGGACAGCACTGCCTGTAACGCAGTGTTTCTGTCTCACGTAGAGAAACGATGGATCAGCTGCAGACTCCGATACGCTTTGATATTACTGATGGTACGGGCATGTGATAGTCATGGTAACGCTTTATTTTACAGGTCTGCTATTCTTTATTTGTATTTATTTAATTGAATGTATTATATATCATGGTAAGATTTAACGGACCTGTGAAATAAAGCGTTGCTGTACTTTCTTTTATCAGGGTTGTTTTTATATTGTAGTCGTCACAACTTGCGGGAAATGTGCTTGTGTCTGTGTGTGTGTGTGTGCGTGTGTGTGTGTGTGTGTGTGTGTGTCGGGGGAGTCCTGCCACTCCAAAAGAAACTGTGTCCCAGAGATGAGACAGTTTTGTTGTAAACTCTGTCCCGTCGGCTCTGACTTTTTGCAGATGACTGAAATAAACAGTCCGCAGATATAACTCCTTTACCGCTCCTGTTGCAGTAAACAAAACTGATCATGGTGCTAACAACAACAACAACAACAACACTGGTGCACCTGAAGAGGAGCAGGGGAGGGGGCTGTACCTCAAACACACAGCTAGAATCAAAAAGCCTTAAACTGGCCGTGCCAGACGGAGAAGACGAAGAGAAGAAGGTTTCATTTTGTTGTTGTTTCTGAAATAAAGAGCGATGTGTTTACCTGACTGCTGCTGCCTTCTTGTCTGATTGCATCTTAAAGAGAGTTCTCCCTCTCCTGGAGGCGTCTCCTGGTGTGTCTTCTATAGGTTTTAGTGCATGGCAATGGTCCTCCATCTCCTGGTGTGTGTTTTGCGTCTCCTGGTGTGTGTTTTGCGTCTCCTCCTGGTGTGTGTTTTGCGTCTCCTGGTGTGTGTTTTGCGTCTCCTCCTGGTGTGTGTTTTGTGTCTCCTGGTGTGTGTTTTGCGTCTCCTGGTGTGTGTTTTGCGTCTCCTGGTGTGTGTTTTGTGTCTCCTGGTGTGTGTTTTGCGTCTCCTGGTGTGTGTTTTGTGTCTCCTGGAGTGTGTTTTGCGTCTCCTCCTGGTGTGTGTTTTGTGTCTCCTGGTGTGTGTTTTGCGTCTCCTCCTGGTGTGTGTTTTGTGTCTCCTGGTGTGTGATTTGCGTCTCCTCCTGGTGTGTGTTTTGTGTCTCCTGGTGTGTGTTTTGCGTCTCCTAGTGTGTGTTTTGCGTCTCCTGGTGTGTGTTTTGCGTCTCCTGGTGTGTGTGTTGCGTCTCCTGGTGTGTGTTTTGTGTCTCCTAGTGTGTGTTTTGCGTCTCCTGGTGTGTGTTTTGTGTCTCCTGGTGTGTGTTTTGCGTCTCCTGGTGTGTGTTTTGCGTCTCCTCCTGGTGTGTGTTTTGTGTCTCCTGGTGTGTGTTTTGTGTCTCCTGGTGTGTGATTTGCATCTCCTCCTGGTGTGTGTTTTGTGTCTCCTGGTGTGTGTTTTGCATCTCCTAGTGTGTGTTTTGCGTCTCCTCCTGGTGTGTGTTTTGCGTCTCCTGGTGTGTGTGTTGCATCTCCTGGTGTGTGTGTTGCGTCTCCTGGTGTGTGTTTTGCGTCTCCTGGTGTGTGTGTTGCGTCTCCTGGTGTGTGTTTTGTGTCTCCTCCTGGTGTGTGTGTTGCGTCTCCTGGTGTGTGTTTTGCGTCTCCTGGTGTGTGTTTTGTGTCTCCTCCTGGTGTGTGTGTTGCGTCTCCTGGTGTGTGTTTTGCGTCTCCTGGTGTGTGTTTTGTGTCTCCTGGTGTGTGTTTTGTGTCTCCTGGTGTGTGTTTTGCGTCTCCTGGTGTGTGTTTTGCGTCTCCTCCTGGTGTGTGTTTTGTGTCTCCTGGTGTGTGTGTTGCGTCTCCTGGTGTGTGTGTTGCGTCTCCTCCTGGTGTGTGTTTTGCGTCTCCTGGTGTGTGTTTTGCATCTCCTGGTGTGTGTTTTGCGTCTCCTTGTGTGTGTTTTGCTTCTCCTGGTGTGTGTTTTGCGTCTCCTGGTGTGTGTTTTACGTCTCCTGGTGTGTGTTTTGCATCTCCTGGTGTGTGTTTTGCGTCTCCTGGTGTGTGTTTTGCGTCATCTCCTGGTGTGTGTTTTGCGTCGTCTCCTGGTGTGTGTTTTGCGTCGTCTCCTGGTGTGTGTTTTGCGTCTCCTGGTGTGTGTTTTGTGTCTCCTGGTGTGTGTTTTGCGTCTCCTGGTGTGTGTTTTGTGTCTCCTGGTGTGTGTTTTGCATCTCCTGGTGTGTGTTTTGCGTCTCCTGGTGTGTGTTTTGCGTCGTCTCCTGGTGTGTGTTTTGCGTCGTCTCCTGGTGTGTGTTTTGCGTCGTCTCCTGGTGTGTGTTTTGTGTCTCCTGGTGTGTGTTTTGCGTCTCCTGGTGTGTGTTTTGCATCTCCTGGTGTGTGTTTTGTGTCTCCTGGTGTGTGTTTTGCGTCTCCTGGTGTGTGTTGTGCGTCTCCTGGTGTGTGTTTTGCATCTCCTGGTGTGTGTTTTGCGTCTCCTCCTGGTGTGTGTTTTGCGTCTCCTGGTGTGTGTTTTGTGTCTCCTGGTGTGTGTTTTGCGTCTCCTCCTGGTGTGTGTGTTGCGTCTCCTGGTGTGTGTTTTGTGTCTCCTCCTGGTGTGTGTTTTGCGTCTCCTGGTGTGTGTGTTGCGTCTCCTGGTGTGTGTTTTGTGTCTCCTGGTGTGTGTTTGCGTCTCCTGGTGTGTGTGTTGCGTCTCCTCCTGGTGTGTGTTTTGCGTCTCCTGGTGTGTGTTTTGCGTCTCCTGGTGTGTGTTTTGCGTCGTCTCCTGGTGTGTGTTTTGCGTCGTCTCCTGGTGTGTGTTTTGCGTCGTCTCCTGGTGTGTGTTTTGCGTCGTCTCCTGGTGTGTGTTTTGTGTCTCCTGGTGTGTGTGTTGCGTCTCCTGGTGTGTGTTTTGCGTCTCCTGGTGTGTGTTTTGCGTCTCCTGGTGTGTGTGTTGCGTCTCCTGGTGTGTGTGTTGCGTCTCCTCCTGGTGTGTGTTTTGCGTCTCCTGGTGTGTGTTTTGCGTCTCCTGGTGTGTGTTTTGCGTCTCCTGGTATGTGTTTTGCGTCTCCTGGTGTGTGTTTTGCGTCTCCTCCTGGTGTGTGTTTTGCGTCTCCTGGTGTGTGTTTTGCGTCTCCTCCTGGTGTGTGTTTTGCGTCTCCTGGTGTGTGTTTTGCATCTCCTGGTGTGTGTTTTGTGTCTCCTGGTGTGTGTTTTGCGTCTCCTGGTGTGTGTTTTGCTCTGTGTTAAAGTGGATTAGTGGATTAGCTGCAGTGAACTTCTCACCTCGACAGATATATCCTAACCTCATGTCGGGATATCGTTGTGATTAATCTGCGAGGGTTTCCATCAGGGTATTGATCACTTCCACTGGAAAAGATTTCACGGTTTCTCTCAAACTCAACATTTGCAAGTCAATGGGCTGTGACCGCAGAATTCAAATCATGTGCAAATTGTCGTATTGACCCCTAAAACTGCGGAAAGGTGTCAAACTAAAAGCAGCTTCAAGTTAAAACATTGCTGACCATCCTCACATATTGGTTATATTTCAGGTGTGATTTATATTGGGTTTACACTAAGCTGTGAAACATTGATTTAAACCTGGAAGAATAAGAGATTAATATAATTTCATTTAGGGAACAAGTGGTTTAATTAGCTCCTATCAATTTAATATACTTTGTCATTAAATGTAATTACATTTGGTGAAGTATTCCTTTGTTTCTGGAACACATCCCACTATTGTAAAATTCATCACTATCACCACAGCCAATCAGCACTTAGGGGGCGGGTCTATATCAGCTGTCAAGAAAATACATCAGAGCACCAAGGAGGATAATGTAGCTTTAGATTAGGACAAACTAGACCCAACTACATTCAGTCATGCATTCAGAGTAGATAAACCTCCATCAGGACTGCGAGAACACTCCCATACAGTAGGGGGCGGTAATGCAGAATATGAAGAAAATACATCATTACAGCCACAGCCAATCAGGGATCAGGAGGCGGGGAAACATCAGTAGTACTGGTAACTACAGCCAACCAGCTGGCAAGAAAACACTTCACTACCAGCCACAGCCAATCAGCGCTCAGGAGGCGGGGATACTGCTGTAGAACTGATGTGTAATTTGTAAATTGTGTAATTTTGTAATTCATCTTCTTATTGTAATGCTTCTTAATTAATAGTAAGCTTACTTGCTGTACAAATGTACTTTTCTCCTCTGTGGGAGGAATACATGTATTCTGATTCTGACTACAGCCAACCAGCTGCCAGGAAAATACATCACTAAAGCCATAGCCAATCAGCGCTCAGGGGGCGGGACTACAGCATACCGGTACTACAGCCAACCAACAGCCAATAGAAAACATCACTACCAGCCACAGCCAATCAGCGCTCAGGAGGCGGGACTACAGCATGGTACTACAGCCAACCAGCTGCCGAGAACATACCCCGTCCGTCGAGAGAGATATTACAGCCACAGCCAATCAGCGCTCAGGGGGCTGGACTATAGCAGTAGAACCGGTTCCCGTTGCGTATGCGTTTCAACCAACGGCCGCATTTCTAAATAGAATGGCGACGGCTGTCTGCGGTCTGCAGTCCAACGGAAAACCGGGCAAAACACACCGAGAAACCCGCAGGAAAACCAAGGATTCCCGGAGGAGACAAGCGGCTCTATTGTTCCTCAATAATATCTCTCTCGACGGACGGCCGCTGTGGCAGCTCGGCGATGAAAACACGGATCCCACCGCGGCGGAGGAGCAGCACAGAGACCGTGGAGACACGGAGGTTCCTCTGCCGCCGATAGAGATCCAAGAGCCGGCCAGCGCGGTGACACAACCACCGGTCTCTGGAGGAGGCTCGTCCTCCAGCGTCCCGGGGGTTCTCGGTCCTCCTCCCCGGCCTTCAGGAGGGATGTCCCCGGGGCCAGACGGTGCTAATGAGGTATTTAGAATTTATTTATTTATTTAAGAAGATATGTTTTCTCTGTAAGTCTGAGTCTCTCTCTAAGGCACACTAAATCACTCTATTTACCCCATTGATAATAACCAGTACAGGCTCTATATACTGGGAGCTGTGCTGGTCTTTAACCAGTTCACATCTATTATAGCTTTGATTCCTCCTCACCATATATAACTAGTAGAAGTACTCACATATAGTACTAGAGTACAAGTAGAAGTACTCAGATCTTGTACTTGAGTAAAATTAGAAGTACTTAGATCTTGTACTTGAGTAAAATTAGAAGTACTCAGGTCTTGTACTTGAGTAAAAGTAGAAGTACTCAGATCTTGTTCTTGAGTAAAAGTAGAAGTACTCAGATCTGGTACTTGAGTAAAAGTAGAAGTACTCAGATCTTGTACTTGATTAAAAGTAGAAGTACTCAGGTCTTGTACTTGAGTAAAAGTAGAAGCACTCAGATCTTGTTCTTGAGTAAAAGTAGAAGCACTCAGATCTTGTACTTGAGTAAAAGTAGAAGTACTTAGACCTTGTACTTGAGTAAAAGTAGAAGCACCAGAGTGTAGGAATACTCTGTTACAGTAAAAGTCCTGCATTCAAAATGTTCTATGAGTATTCTCATCAAAATATAGTGAAAGTAGAAAAGTATTATCATCTAAATATAGTGAAAGACAGTAAAAGTAGTCGTTGTGCAGATTGGTCCATTTCAGAATAATATATATGATATGTTTTATAATGATTGATCATGAAAGTGTTCTCAAAGCTGGTGAAGGTGCAGCTAGTCTGAAGTACTTTGTAGACTGCAGGGTAGCTGGTGGATTTACTCCAGGTGGAACTAAAGTCTGATTCAACACTTGGTTAGATTTCACATCATTCATCCACATCTGAGAAGTGACTAAAGGTATTAATACATGTAGTGGAGTAGAAGTACACCATGTACCTCTGAACTGTAGTGAGTAGAAGTACACCATGTACCTCTGAACTGTAGTGGAGTAGAAGTACACCATGTACCTCTGAACTGTAGTGGAGTAGAAGTACACCATGTACCTCTGAACTGTAGTGCAGTAGAAGTACACCATGTACCTCTGAACTGTAGTGCAGTAGAAGTACACCATGTACCTCTGAACTGTAGTGCAGTAGAAGTACACCATGTACCTCTGAACTGTAGTGCAGTAGAAGTACACCATGTACCTCTGAACTGTAGAGGAGTATAAGTACACCATGTACCTCTGAACTGTAGAGGAGTATAAGTACACAGTGAACTACAGTTTCATGTTTCAGGTTAAATACACAGGTAGTTTTAATTGCCTTTTTGTTCATAATGTCTTTGCACTTCAGGTGTTCCTGGAGTTTGGCGGAGTGGGTGACCCTCTGACCCCCGACCCCCCCCTGTCCCCCCCACCCGGGCACCAGCCCTGCTCCCGGGTCAGATCCACGCCCGCTGCCCTGAGCCCGGCTCTGGACCCCCGGCAGAGGTGAGAGGCGACACGGGCCTTCTAAAGGTCTCCTACCTTTAGGCAGATATTATAGATCTCAGGTTGTATACAATGGAGTCGAGCTTATTGCAACTTGTGGATTTATCGATTTTTGGCTTAGACGGAACCACGCAGCCCATCATGTCGATGATGGATTTTCCCCCTCCGTCTGAAACCAGAGCCCAGGTTTAGGGGCTTATGCTGCGTTCACACCGGACTAGGGAGAATTTCGTTGACTAAAACTATGACTAAATATGTTCGTCAGCGGCCTTTTTTTCCATGACGAAAACGAGACTATGACGAGACGGCAGTAAACAATAACTGTAACGAAATCATCATGCAATATCGTTGACGAAAAGTGACGAGACGAAAATGTAGTTTACTAAATAACAACTATGCCAAAATCTCTCTTTACTTTCGTTGATGAAAAATGAGGAGACGAAATATTATCAAAGATAACGTTACATCTCTGATAGTCAGTTTTTCTCCCAGCAGTTCCATTTCCGGTGCTGCGGCTGGGCAGCAGCTGTTTCTGTGCTGCGCGCGGCGGTACATTTGAATTACACCGGGCAGCGGCACAATATGAACTGTCAGGAAGACTCGGGTCTAACTCGTGGTCTAACTAACCTTATTTAACAGAAAATAAAATGGCAACAACAGGGCTTAGGAGCAGTGGTCGCGTTAACCGAATACCCCCCGTCAGCGCGAGTGAGTGATACATTGTGCACTCGACGGGTAATAATGGATTATGACGGAAATGTTACGATCCTGTCCGTCAAAATGACTGACAACGAAAAAGTCTAAAGCCACCACTGCTTGGGAGAAAGAAACGATGTGATATTTGGGCCCTTTTTCGCTACAATGAGGCGGAGAAAAAAAGTGACTGCATTGTTTCATCAGAAGGGAAGCAATGTGGCCATAACACAGCTGGTAAACACACCACAAACCAGATACTCTCTGCAAAGCTTCTTAATCATTCAACCTGTGTCTTTCATCAAATAAGGACAAGATAATCTTATTTATTTATATACTAAAATGACAAATTATTGGTTTTGGCGAGACTAGTTTGACTGAAATGTTCTATATAATCTGATGACTAAAAAAGACTCAACAGTTTTCATTGACAAAAAGTAGACTAAAATAATTAGTTTTCTTTGACTAAAATAAGACTAAAATGCTCAGACTTTTAGTCGACTAAAACTTGACTAAAATGTTTACTGTTTTAGGCGACTAAAATAAGACTAAATAAAAACAGGATGAAGGTGACTAAATATGACTAAAACTAAAAAGGAAATTTAACACAGGACTAAGACTAAAACTAAATTAAAAGATAACTGAGGAAATTAACACTACACCGGACGCGATGCGATGTTTGGGGGCAGAGATGTGGACAGACGCGAATTCGCTCCGACGGCGAGCATGAAGCGGTGGACGCGGCACGAATCACGCGATTGAGGCGATTGAACGGGGTCGCGTCAAACGCGAAAGTTCAATTTTTTTCAACTCGAGCGTCAAATTCACGTGACGCGTTCTCGCGGAAGCCAATCAGCGGTGAGGATCTCAGCCTGACGTTCAACCAGAAAACATCAGCCATTAGCAGTTAGCACACAGCTCCTCATATCGGTTCAGAAACTGGACAGAAGTTAAACAAGTACAAACCGCAGACTGCCTGTGTCATGGCGAATACAGTCGCTGGTTTGTTTGTCTGTAGGTCGTTGTTGTGAGTGCGTTAGCTTAGCCGATCTCCATTTAGAAAACACGCATTCTAAAAGGTGTTTCTCTGCCGTCTGTCTGCAGACTCAAAGCATTAGTTCATGGTTTTTACTAACCGGTATCAGTATGTTGTTACTTCGGCATCATTTAGAAACGTGTATTACAATTTAATCACGGTCAAATATGTTCATTTTGTTGTAGTTAGCTCGTCTTGTTTGAATTATGCGAGTAAACACAGCTGGCAGCCGCGGTGAAACTCGAGCGATTAGAGCGAAGCGAATATTTGCATCGCGTCCGGTGTGAACGCAGCATTAGAGATGCCCCGCCCCCTTAGCTTATATAAAATGTGTTGGAGCACTAGCCAATAGGAGTGCGAGTATTATGTGGTGATGTCACTATGTCCCGGAAGTAAACAAACAGTGGAGGGAACGCAGGGATTTTAGCCTTTGCAGACCGTTGACATGCACTAACACGTGTAGAACAAAAAGGAGAATCAGAATACCGTTTACATCGGTTACAATTACACCGTTTACTAAACGCACACCCTGCAGCAGCTCTGAGGGTCGAGCAGCCAGGTGTGCAGCTCAGTCGAAGAGGACCTCTTTAATATTTCAGTTTGTCTTCAGGTTGAGGAACGTCTCCGGCTCTCCTGGACCCAG
The DNA here is from genome assembly GCF_902827115.2 of Pseudochaenichthys georgianus. Classification (NCBI taxonomy): domain Eukaryota; kingdom Metazoa; phylum Chordata; class Actinopteri; order Perciformes; family Channichthyidae; genus Pseudochaenichthys; species Pseudochaenichthys georgianus. Next base: position 17,302 of record NW_027262359.1, read on the forward strand.
AGCGCCAAAGAAGGTCCACTTCATCAAGAGCATGAGGCAGTACGACACCCGGGGCTGCAGGTGAGTCTGCTTCACATAGACGCAACACACACACACACACACACACACACACACACACACACACACACACACACACACACACACACACACACACACACACACACACACACACACACCACACACACACACACACACACACACACACACACACACACACACACACACACACACACACACACACACACACACACACACACCACACACACACACACACACACACACACACACACACACACACATCCACACACTGCACACATCTCCACACACATCTACACACTGCACACACACATCCACACACTCATCCACACACACATCCACACACTGCACACATCCACACACTGCACACATCCACACACTCATCCACACACTGCACACATCCACACACTGCACACATCCACACACTCATCCACACACACATCCACACACTGCACACATCCACACACTGCACACATCCACACACTGCACACATCCACACACTGCACACATCCACACATCCACACACTGCACACATCCACACACACATCTACACACACATCTACACACACATCTACACACTGCACACATCCACACACACATCTACACATCTACACATCTACACACATCTACACACACATCCACACACTGCACACTACAGGAAGCCGTGTCACGAGTGGCTGCAGACGTTTCCTGTCAGAGAGAAACAAACAGAATCAGAAATGTCGGATGTGGAAGGCGACACGGTGCTGAAATGCCCCCTGCTGTGCAGCCCCGTGGAGCCGGGACAGAACACAGCT